>NC_057803.1:568439845-568461351 GCF_018294505.1 Triticum aestivum
AGACATGACCGAGATGTTCTCCGGTCAATAACCAACAGCGGGATCTGGATACCCATGTTGGCTCCCACATGTTCCACGATGATCTCATCGGATGAACCACGATGGCAAGGACTCAATCAATCCCGTATACAATTCCCTTTGTCTAGCGGTATGGTACTTGCCCGAGATTCGATCGTCGGTATACCGATACCTTGTTCAATCTCGTTACCGGCAAGTCTCTTTACTCGTTCCGTAACACATCATCCCGTGATCAACCCCTTGGTCACATTGTGCACATTATGATGATGTCCTACCGAGTGGGCCCAGAGATACCTCTCCATTTACACGGAGTGACAAATCCCAATCTCGATTCGTGCCAACCCAACAGACACTTTCAGAGATACCCGTAGTGTACCTTTATAGCCACCCAGTTACGTTGTGACGTTTGGCACACCCAAAGCACTCCTACGGTATCCGGGAGTTGCACAATCTCATGGTCTAAGGAAATGATACTTGACATTAGAAAAGCTTTAGCATACGAACTACATGATCTTGTGCTAGGCTTAGGATTGGGTCTTGTCCATCACATCATTCTCCTAATGATGTGATCCCGTTATCAACGACATCCAATGTCCATGGTCAGGAAACCGTAACCATCTATTGATTAACGAGCTAGTCAACTAGAGGCTTACTAGGGACATGGTGTTGTCTATGTATCCACACATGTATCTGAGTTTCCTATCAATACAATTCTAGCATGGATAATAAACGATTATCATGAACAAGGAAAGATAATAATAATCAATTTATTATTGCCTCTAGGGCATATTTCCAACAGTCTCCCACTTGCACTAGAGTCAATAATCTAGTTCACATCGATATGTGATTAACACTCAAGGTCACATCCCCATGTGACTAACACCCAAAGAGTTTACTAGAGTCAATAATCTAGTTCACATTTACCATGTGATTAACACTCGATGAGTTCTGGGTTTGATCATGTTATGCTTGTGAGAGAGGTTAGAGTCAACGGGTCTGAACCTTTCAGATCCGTGTGTGCTTTACAAATCTCTATGTCATCTCCTAGATGCAGCTACCACGTTCTATTTGGAGCTATTCCAAATAATTGTTCTACTTGGAGCTATTCTAAACTGTTACTCCATTATACGTATCCGGTATCTCTACTCAGAGCTATCCGGATAGGTGTTAAGCTTGCATCGACGTAACCCTTTACGACGAACTCTTTTACCACCTCCATAATTGAGAAAATTCCTTAGTCCACTAGTTACTAAGGATAACTTTGACCGCTGTCCTGTGATCCATTCTTGGATCACTCTTGTACCCCTTGACTGACTCATGGTAAAGCACACTTCAGGTGCGGTACACAGCATAGCATACTTGTAGAGCCTATGTCTTAAGCATAGGGGACGACCTTCGTTCCTTTCTCTCTATTCTGCCATGGTCGAGCTTTAAGTCTTAACTTCATACCTTACAACTCAGGCAAGAACTCCTTCTTTGACTGATCCATCTTGAACACCTTCAAGATCACGTCAAGGCATGTGCTCATTTGAAAGTACTATTAAGCGTTTTGATCTATCCTTATAGATCTTGATGCTCAATGTTCAAGTAGCTTAATCCAGGTTTTCCATTGAAAACACTTTCCAAATAACCCTATATGCTTTCCAGAAATTCTACGTCATTTCTGATCATTAATATGTCAACAACATATACTCATCAGAAATTCTATAGTGCTCCCACTCACTTCTTTGGAAATACAAGTTTCTCATAAACTTTGTATACACCCAAAATCTTTGATCATCATCAAAGCATACATTCCAACTCCGAGATGCTCACTCCAGTCCTCAGAAGGATTGCTGGAGCTTTGCATACTTATTAGCATATTTCAGGATAGACAAAACCTTCCGGTTGTATCACATACAACCTTTCCTCAAGAATCGTCGAGGAAACAATGTTTTTGACATCCTATCTGCAAGATTTCATAAATAATGCAGTAATTGCTAATATAATTTCAACAGACTCTTAGCATCGCTACGAGTGAGAAAGTCTCATCGTAGTCAACTCCTTGAACTTGTCGAAAAACATCTTAACGACAAGTCGAGCTTTCTCAATGGTGACACTTACCATCATTGTCTGTCTTCCTTTCAAAATCCATCTGCACTCAACAGCCTTACGACCATCGAGTTGTTCTGCCAAAGTCTACACTTTGTTTTCATACATGGATCCTATCTCGGATTTTATGGCTTCTAACCATTTGTCGGAATTTGGGCCCACCATCGCTTCTCCATAGCTCGTAGGTTCATTGTTGTCCAGCAACATGACTTCCAAGACAGGATTACTGTACCACTCTGAAGTAGTACGTATCCTTGTCACCCTACGAGGTTTGGGAGTGACTTGATCTGAAGTTTCATGATCAATATCATAAGCTTCCACTTCAATTGGTGTACGTGCCACAGGAACAACTTCCTGTGCCCTGCTACACACTTGTTGAAGTGACGGTTCAATAACCTCATCAAGTCTCCACCATCCTCCCACTCAACTCTTTCGAGAGAAACCTTTCCTCGAGAAAGGACCCGATTCTAGAAACAATTCATATTGCTTTCGGATCTGAATTAGGAGGTATACCCAACTGTTTTGGGTGTCATATGAAGATGTATTTTATCCGCTTTGGGTTCGTCACAGCCCCAAACCTTTAAGAAATGACAACTTAGGTTTCTCCAAACGGTGTCGTCTCAACGGAATTACGTGGTGCCCTATTTAAAGTGAATGTGGTTGTCTCTAATGCCTAACCCATGAACGATAGTGGTAATTCGATAAGAGACATCATGGTACGCACCATATCCAAAAGGGTGCAACCATGATGTTCGGACACACCATCACACTATGGTGTTCCAGGCGGTATTAATTGCGAAACAATTTCCACAATGTCTTAATTGTGTGCCAAAACTCGTAATTCAGATATTCATCTCTATGATCATATCATAGATATTTTATCCTCTTGTCACGACGATCTTTCAACTTCACCCTGAAATTACTTGAACCTTTCAATAATTTAGACTCATGATTCATCAAGTAAATGTACTCAACATCCACTCAAATTATCTGTGAAGTAAGAACATAACAATATCCACTACATGCCTCATCACTCATTGGACTGTACACATCAAAATGTATTACTTCCAACAAGTTGCTATCTTGTTCCATCTTACTGAAAACGAGGCTTTTCAGTCATCTTGCCCATGTGGTATGATTTGCATGTCCCAAGTGATTTAAAATCAAGTGAGTCAAAAACGGTCCATTTGCATGGAGTTTCTTCATGCATATACACCAATAGACATGGTTCGCATGTCTCAAACTTTTCAAAAACGAGTGAGCCCAAAGATCCATCAATATGGAGCTTCTTCATGCGTTTTTTTTACCGATATGACTTACGTGGCAGTGCCACAAGTAGGTGGTACTATCATTACTATCTTTTGGCATGAACATGTGTATCACTACGATCGAGATTTAATAAACCATTCATTTTAGGTGTAAGACCATTGAAGGTATTATTCAAATAAACAGAGTAACCATTATTCTCCTTAAATGAATAACCGTATTGCGATAGACGTAATCCAATCATGTCTATGCTCAACGCAAACACCAAATAACAATTATTTAGGTTCAACACCAATCTCTTTGGTAGAGGGAGCGTGCGATGCTTGATCATATCAAGCTTGGAAACACTTCCAACACATATCGTCAGCTCACCTTTAGCTAGTCTCCGTTTATTCCGTAGCCTTTTGTTTCGAGTTACTAACACTTAGCAACCGAACCGGTATCTAATACCCTGGTGCTACTAGGAGTACTAGTAAAGTACACATTAACATAATGTATATCCAATATACTTCTACCGACCTTGCCAGCCTTCTCATCTACCAAGTATCTAGGGTAATTCTGCTCTAGTGGTTGTTCCCCTTATTACAGAAGCACTTAGTCTCGGGTTTGGGTTTTACCTTGGGTTTCTTCACTAGAGCAGCAGCTGATTTGCCGTTTCATGAAGTATCCCTTCTTGCCCTTGCCCTTCTTGAAACTAGTGGTTTCACCAACCATCAACAATTGATGCTCCTTCTTGATTTCTACTTTCGCGGTGTCAAACATCGCGAATACCTCAAGGATCATCATATCTATCCCTGATATGTTATAGTTCATCACGAAGCTCTAACAGCTTGGTGGCAATGACTTTGGAGAACCATCACTGTCTTATCTGGAAGATCAACTCCCACTCGATTCAAATGATTGTTGTACTCAGACAATCTGAGCACAAGCTCAACAATTGAGCTTTTCTCCTTAGTTTGCAGGTTAAGAAAGTCATCGGAGGTCTTATACCTCTTGACATGGGCACGAGCCTGAAATCCCAATTTCAGCCCTCAAAACATCTCATATGTTTCGCGATGTTTCAAAAACGTCTTTGGTGCCTCAACTCTAAACCGTTTAACTGAACTATCACGTAGTTATCAAACGTGTATGTCAGATGTTCGCAACAACCACAGACAACGTTCGAGGTTCAGCACACTGAGCGGTGCATTAAGGACATAAGCCTTCTATGAAGCAATGAGGACAATCCTCAGTTTACGGACCTAGTCCGCATAATTGCTACTCTCAACTTTCAACTAATTTTTCTCTAGGAACATATCTAAACAGTAGAACTATAGCGTGAGCTACGACATAATTTGCAAAAACCTTTTGACTATGTTCAGGATAATTAAGTTCATCTTATGAACTCCCACTCAGATAGACATCCCTCTAGTCATCTAAGTGATTACATGATCCGAGTCAAACTAGGCCGTGTCCGATCATCACGTGAGACGGACTAGTCATCATCGGTGAACATCTTCATGTTGATCGTATCTTCTATACGACTCATGTTCGACCTTTCGGTCTCCGTGTTCCGAGGCCATGTCTGTACATGCTAGGCTCGTCAAGTTAACCCTAAGTGTTTCGCGTGTGTAAATCTGTCTTACACCCGTTGTATGTGAACGTTAGAATCTAACACCCGATCATCACGTGGTGCTTCGAAACACGAACTGTCGCAACGGTGCACAGTTAGGGGAGAACACTTCTTGAAATTGTTGTAAGGGATCGTCTTATTTACTACCGTCGTTCTAAGCAAATAAGATGTATAAACTTGATAAACATCACATGCAATCAAATAGTGACATGATATGGCCATCATCACTTTGCTCCTTTTGATCTCCATCTTCGGGGCTCCATGATCATCATCGTCACCGGCATGACACCATGATCTCCATCATCATGATCTCCATCATCGTGTCTTCATGAAGTTGCCTCGCCAACTATTACTTCTACTACTATGGCTAACGATTAGCAATAAAGTAAAGTAATTACATGACGTTTAAGTTGACACGCAGGTCACAAATAAATAAAGACAACTCACATGGCTCCTGCCGGTTGTCATACTCATCGACATGCAAGTCGTGATTCCTATTACAAGAACATGATCAATCTCATACATCACATATATCATTCATCACATCCTTTTGGCCGTATCACATCACATAGCATACCCTGCAAAAACAAGTTAGACGTCCTCTAATTGTTGTTTGCATGTTTTACGTGGCTGCTATGGGTTTCTAGCAAGAACGTTTCTTACCTATGCATGAACCACAACGTGATATGCCAATTGCTATTTACCCTTCATAAGGACCCTTTTCATCGAATCCGATCCGACTAAAGTGGGAGAGACAGACACCCGCCAGCCACCTTATGCAACTAGTGCATGTTTGTCGGTGGAACCGGTCTCACGTAAGCGTACGTGTAAGGTTGGTCCGGGCCGCTTCATCCCACGATGCCGCCGAATCAAGATAAGACTAGTAACGGCAAGCATATTGAACAATATCGACGCCCACAACTACTTTGTGTTCTACTCGTGCAAAGAATCTACGCAATAGACCTAGCTCATGATGCCACTGTTGGGGAACGTAGCAGAAATTCAAAAATTTTCCTACGTGTCACCAAGATCTATCTATGGAGAGACTAGCAACGAGGGGAAGGAGAGTGCATCTACATACCCTTGTAGATCGCTAAGCGGAAGCGTTTAAGTGAACGGGGTTGATGGAGTCGTACTCGTCGTGATTCAGATCACCGATGATCCTAGTGCCGAACGGACGGCACCTCCGCGTTCAACACACGTACAGCTCGACGATGTCTCCCACGCCTTGATCCAGCAAGGAGAGAGGGAGAGGTTGAGGAAGACTCCATCCAGCAGCAGCACAACGGCGTGGTGGTGATGGAGGAGCGTGGTAATCCTGCAGGGCTTCGCCAAGCACCTACGGGAGAGAAGGAGGTGTCACGGGAGGGAGGGAGGCGCCAAGGGCTCAGGTATGGATGCCCTCCCTCCCCTCCACTATATATAGGGGCAGGGGAGAGGGGGGAGGCGCAGCCTTGCCCCTTCCTCCAAGGAAGGGGTGCGGCTAAGAGGGGGGGGAGGAGTCCATCCTCCCCAAGGCACCTCGGAGGTGCCTTCCCCCTTTAGGACTCTCCCCTTTTTCCTATATCTTGGCGCATGGGCCTCTAGGGGCTGGTGCCCTTGGCCCATGTAGGCCAAGGCGCACCCCCTACAGCCCATGTGGCCCCCCGGGGCAGGTGGCCCCACCCGGTGGGCCCCCGGGACCCTTCCGGTGGTCCCGGTACAATACCGATGACCCCGAAACTTGTCCCGATGGCCGAAACAGGACTTCCTATATATAAATCTTTACCTCCGGACCATTCCGGAACTCCTCGTGACGTCCGGGATCTCATCCGGGACTCCGAACAACATTCGGTAACCACATACAAACTTCCTTTATAACCCTAGCGTCATCGAACCTTAAGTGTGTAGACCCTACGGGTTCGGGAGACATGCAGACATGACCGAGATGTTCTCCGGTCAATAACCAACAGCGGGATATGGATACCCATGTTGGCTCCCACATGTTCCACGATGATCTCATCGGATGAACCACGATGTCAAGGACTCAATCAATCCCGTATACAATTCCCTTTGTCTAGCGGTATGGTACTTGCCCGAGATTCGATCGTCGGTATACCGATACCTTGTTCAATCTCGTTACCGGCAAGTCTCTTTACTCGTTCCGTAACACATCATCCCGTGATCAACCCCTTGGTCACATTGTGCACATTATGATGATGTCCTACCGAGTGGGCCCAGAGATACCTCTCCGTTTACACGGAGTGACAAAATCCCAATCTCGATTCGTGCCAACCCAACAGACACTTTCAGAGATACCCGTAGTGTACCTTTATAGCCACCCAGTTACGTTGTGACGTTTGGCACACCCAAAGCACTCCTACGGTATCCGGGAGTTGCACAATCTCATGGTCTAAGGAAATGATACTTGACATTAGAAAAGCTTTAGCATACAAACTACATGATCTTGTGCTAGGCTTAGGATTGGGTCTTGTCCATCACATCATTCTCCTAATGATGTGATCCCGTTATCAACGACATCCAATGTCCATGGTCAGGAAACCATAACCATCTATTGATTAACGAGCTAGTCAACTAGAGGCTTACTAGGGACATGGTGTTGTCTATGTATCCACACATGTATCTGAGTTTCCTATCAATACAATTCTAGCATGGATAATAAACGATTATCATGAACAAGGAAATATAATAATAATCAATTTATTATTGCCTCTAGGGCATATTTCCAACACTTTTGGCTTCAATATTGTGAATATGTGTATCACTACAATCGAGATTCAATAAAAATAGACCACTCATCAAGGGTTTATGAGCATAAAAGATATTACTCATATAAATAGAACAACCATTATTCTCCGATTTAAATGAATAACCGTCTCGCATCAAGCAAGATCCAAATATAATGTTCATGCTCAACGCTGGCACCAAATAACAATTAGTTAGGTCTAAAACTAATCCCTACAGTAGATGTAGAGGTAGCGTGCCGATGGCGATCACATCGACTTTGGAACCATTTCCCACGCGCATCGTCACCTCGTCCTTAGCCAATCTTCATTTAATCCATAGCCCATATTTCGAGTTGCAAATATGAGCAACAGAACCAATATCAAATACCCAGGCGCTACTACGAGCATTAATAAGGTACACATAAATAACATGTATATCAAATATGCCTTTCACTTTGCCATCCTTCTTATCCACCAAATACTTGGGGCAGTTCCGCTTCCAGTGACCAGTCCCTTTGCAGTAGAAGCACTCAGTCTCGGGCTTAGGTCCAGAATTGGGCTTCTTCACTTGAGCAGCAACTTGCTTGTCGTTCTTCTTGAAGTTCCCCTTCTTCCCTTTGCCCTTTTTCTTGAAACTAGTGGTCTTGTTAACCATCAACACTTGATGCTCCTTCTTGATTTCTACCTCCTTAGCCTTTAGCATCGCGAAGAGCTCGGGAATTTTCTTATCCACCCCTTGCATATTATAGTTCATCACGGCGCTTTTGTAGCTTGGTGGCAGTGATTGAAGAACTTTGTCAATGACACTATCATCAGGAAGATTAACTCCCAGCTGAGTCAAGTGGTTGTGGTACCCAGACATTCCGAGTATATGTTCACTGATAGAACTATTCTCCTCCATTTTGCAGCTATAGAACTTATTGGAGACTTCATATCTCTCAATTCGGGCATTTTCTTGAAATATTAACTTCAACTCCTGGAACATCTCATATGCTCCATGACGTTCAAAACGTCTTTGAAGTCCTGATTCTAAGCTGTAAAGCATGGCACACTGAACTATCGAGTAGTCATCAGCTTTGCTTTGATAGACGTTCATAACATTTGGAGTTGCTCCTGCAGCGGGTCTTGCACCTAGCGGTGCTTCCAGGATGTAATTCTTCTATGCAACAGTGAGGATAATCCTCAAGTTACGGACCCAGTCCGTGTAGTTGCTACCATCATCTTTCAACTTAGCTTTCTCTAGGAACGCACTAAAATTCAAGGGAACGGTAGCATGGGCCATTGATCTACAACAACACAGACATGCAAATACTATCAGGTACTAAGTTCATGATAAATTAAAGTTCAATTAATCATAGTACTTAAGAACTCCCACTTAGATAGACATCCCTCTAGTCATCTAAATGATCACGTGATCCATATCAACTAAACCATGTCTGATCATCACGTGAGATGGAGTAGTTTTCAATGGTGAACATCACTATGTTGATCATATCTACTATATGATTCATGTTCGACCTTCCGGTCTCAGTGTTCCGAGGCCATATCTGCATATGCTAGGCTCGTCAAGTTTAACCCGAGTATTCTGCACGTGCAAAACTGGCTTGCACCCGTTGTATGTGAACGTAGAGCTTATCACACCCGATCATCTCCTGGTGTCTTGGCATGACGAACTGCAGCAACAGTGCATACTCAAGGAGAACACTTGTTCCTTGAAATTTAGTGAGGGGTCATCTTATAATGCTACCGCCGTACTAAGCAAAATAAGATTCATAAAGGATAAACATCACATGCAATCAAAATATGTGACATGATATGGCCATCATCATCTTGTGCCTTTGATCTCCATCTCCAAAGCACTGTCATGATCTCCATCGTCACCAGCTTGACACCTTGATCTCCATCGTAGCATCGTTGTTGTCTCGCCAACTATTGCTTCCACGACTATCGCTACCGCTTAGTGATAAAGTAAAGCACTTACATGGCGATTGCATTTCATACAATAAAGCGACAACCATAAGGCTCATGCCAGTTGTCGATAAATTCCACAAAACATGATCATATCATATAACAATTTATATCTCATCAAATCTTGACCATATCACATCACAACATGCCCTGCAAAAATAAGTTAGACGTCCTCTACTTTGTTGTTGCAAGTTTTTACGTGGCTGCTACGATCTTCTAGCAAGAACCGTTCTTACCTACGCATCAAAACCACAACAATTTTTCATCAAGTGTGCTATTTTAACCTTCAACAAGGACCGGACATAGTCAAACTCGATTCAACTAAAGTTGGAGAAACAGACACCTGCCAGCCACCTGTGTGCGAAGCACGTCGGTAGAACCAATATCATGAACGCAATCATGTAATGTCAGCCTAGGCCACTTCATCCAACAATACCGCTGAATCAAAGTAAGACGTTGGTGGTAAGAAGTATGACTATTATCACCCACAACTCTTTGTGTTCTACTCGTGCATATAACATCTACGCATAGACCTAGCTCTGATGCCACTGTTGTGGAACGCAATATTTCAAAAAAATTCCTACGATCACGCAGGATCTGTCTCGGAGATGCATAGAAATGAGAGGGGAGAGTGTGTCTACGTACCTTCGTAGACCGAAAGCGGAAGTGTTTAGTAATGCGACTGATGTAGTCGAACGTCTTCACGATCCAATTGATCCTAGCACCGAACGTACGGCACCTCCGTGTTCAGCACATGTTTAGCATGATGACGTCCCTCGAGCTCTTGATCTAGTTGAGGACGAGGGAGAGTTCAGTCAGCACGACGATGTGGTGACGGTGATGAAAGTTACCGGCGCAGGGCATCGCCTGAGCACTACGACGATATGACCGAGGTGGTAAACTGTGCAGGGGGGCACCACACATGGCTTAGAGATGTCTGTTGTGCCTTTGGGGTGCCCCCCGCCTCCATATATAAATGGGCGAGGAGGAGGTGGCCGGCCTAGCGGGCGCGCCATAAGGGGGAGTCCTACTTGGACTCCTAGTCCAAGTAGGATTCGGCCCCCTCCTTCCTTCCACCGGAGAGGGAAAAGGGGAAGGGAGAGAGAGGGAGAAGGAAAGAGGGGGCCCGCCCCCTCCCCTAGTCCAATTAGGTTTGGGAAAGGGGGGCACCCCTCTCACGTGGCCTTTATCCTCTCCTCCAATAAGGCCCAATAGGCCCAATACTTCTCCCGGGGGGTTCCGATAACCTCCCGGTACTCCGGAAAAATGACCGAACCACTCGGAACCATTCCGATGTTCAAATGCAACCTTCCAATATATGAATCTTTACCTCTCGACCATTTCGAGACTCCTCGTTATGTCCGTAATCTCATCTGGGACTCCGAACAAACTTCGGTCATCAAATCACATAACTCATAATACAAATCGTCATCGAACATTAAGCGTGCGGACCCTACGGGTTCGAGAACTATGTAGACATGACCGAGACACATCTTCGGTCAATAACCAATAGCGGAACCTGGATACTCATATTGGCTCCTACATATTCTACGAAGATCTTTATCGGTCAAACCGCATAACAACATACATTATTCCCTTTGTCATGGGTATGTTACTTGCCTGAGATTCGATCGTCGGTATCATCATACCTAGTTCAATATCGTTATTGGCAAGTCTCTTTACTCGTTCCGTAATGCATCATCCCGTAACTAACTCACTAGCCACATTGCTTGCAAGGCTCATAGTGATGTGCATTACCGAGAGGGCCGAGAGATACCTCTTCGATACACGGAGTAAAAAATCCTAATCTCGATCTATGCCAACTCAACAAACACCATCAGAGACACCTGTAGAGCATCTTTATAATCACCCAGTTACGTTGTGATGTTTGATAGCACACAAGGTGTTCCTCTGGTATTCGGGAGTTGCATAATCTCATAGTCAGAGGAACATGTATAAGTCATGAAGAAAGCAATATCAATAAAACTAAATGATCATTATGCTAAGCTAACGGATGAGTCTTATCCATCACATCATTCTCTAATGATGTGATCCCGTTCATCAAATGACAACACATGCCTATGGTCAAGAAACTTAACCATCTTTGAATAACGAGCTAGTCAAGTAGAGGCATATTAGTGACACTCTGTTTGTCTATGTATTCACACATGTACTAAGTTTCTGGTTAATACAATTCTAGCATGAATAATAAACATTTATCATGATATAAGGAAATACAAATAACAACTTTATTATTGCCTCTAGGGCATATTTCCTTCAATATGGAAGGGCGGCGGCTTGGAGAAGTCCCCAAGTAGGATTCGGCCCTACTTGGGGCGCCCCTTGGCCTCTCCCCTCTCCCCCACCTATATATATGTGGAAGGGGGGCACCTAGCACAACCACAACATTGTCTTAGACATGTGCGGCGCCCCCTCCACCGTTTACACCCTCGGTCATTTTTTCGTAGTGCGTAGGCGAAGCCCTGCGGAGATAGCATCTCCATCACTGTTGCCACGTTGTCGTGCTGTCGGAACTCATCCACTACCTCGCCGTCTTGATGGTTCAAGAAGACGTGGACGTCACCGAGCCGAACATGTGCTGAACGCGGAGGTGTCGTATGTTCGGTACTCGATCGTTTGGATCGCGAAGAAGTTTGACTACATCAACCGCGTTACTAAACGCTTTCGCTTACGATCTACAAGGGTACGTAGACAGACTCTCCCCTCTCGTTGCTATGCATCTCCATGGATAGATCTTGCATGTGCATATATTTTTTTTGTTTTCCATGCAACGTCTTCCAACACCTTGGGGCATCCATAATCTTACTTAGACTACAACTAAACCATGTCCACTTGTAGGCCATCGCGGGTTCCACGGTATATACCTCGCGGAGCGCATGCTTCCTCTCCTTCTTGGTGACATGACTGGCGTAAATCATGTTCACGTGCTTCACCTCAGGAGGGAACTATTTTGGCTGGCGTTGCTTGTCCTGGGCAGTTTCTCATATCCATTTTTATCGTTAGGACGTTGGATTCTGGCATGATTTTCAGCTATGATCTTCCCAGCTTGCTCGATGACCCAACGGTTCCGGTTGTTGTGGGTCACTAACTTTTCCTGGTTACCATTGATGGCGCAGGGCTGGTCCAAGATTTTATTCAACTAAGACTTATCACCTCTACGCCCCTGGAAGGGCTTCCTCGTGTTTCTGCCACCTTAACATCGGTTGCCGAAACCGGCATTGACCTTGCCGTCCTCGGCGTTGTTGTTGCTCCTGCTGTGACACTTGCTCCTCCGGTTGCGTTGTTGTTTCCCTTTTCGTCTCACACTTCAGATGTGCTCGGGTTGTCATTCCGGCCTTTCTTCTTTAAGAGGCAGTTGTCCTCATCGACGCAAAAAGTAGACATCATTTGCGTGAGAGCGGCCATGGTCCTATGCTTGAACTGTCCAAAGTCACTGGACAACCACTCGTCATTGGTGCTGTTCCAAAATGCCACTAGGGCTTCTACGTCGTTGTAGTCAACTATCTGGTTCTTCTTTGTAAGTAAACGGTTCTAGAATTTTCGCACAGACTCTCTTAGTTTCTGCACCACTAGGGTCGGGGCATAGAATTTGGGGGCTTGACATACGTGCTCTGGAAGTTTGCCATGAATTCCTATGCCATTTGCATTTTTAAGAATTTACAATCCATTTGAGTTTCTTTAAATATACCTAATTGCTGGACTGGGTGAAAAAATGATGTTGCGGACATGCATCCCATATCTTTCTGAGAATTTACAGTCCATTTCCTTTTTTAGAAATCCACCCATTTGCTGGGTTGAATAGATCATTCTTACAAAAAAAACTGGGTTGGGCGAGATCACTCCAAAACTCGCAGAGATTCTTCACTAGGTTCCACGAGATCTGTAGCTGGTTTCCTAACGGGGCCGTGCTCTACATGGAATCATTGGGGATTGTGTTGGCTGTCACGAAGGAGAAGAAGCGGCGGGTGATTAGAGACGGAGCCCTTCCGGTTGAGATAACCTACTGGGTAATGATGGAGTCGGAGGGGATTCGGTGCACCAAGGGCATTGGAAGGCATACCTTTCTTGCGTTTTTCACCCGTTGGGTCCGGAGGATGATGCCGTGGGGGTGGTCATGGAGGTGTCGGCGTCGTTGCCAAGGAATTAGAAGGTGATGGACGACGATAAGTTGAAGCCACTAACAGGGAGAAGCTTGTAGGCGACGGTCTTGTAGTTGCCTCGTAGTTCTTCCCGCATCCCCACTCTCTAAGCAGGCTTGGCGTCCTTCATCACTCTGCCGACGAGCAGTAGGGGCTACTCCGCTTGGCAGCAACAACCAGATTAGGTATTCCGATCGTTTCTTCTCCTCGTTTCATCAATTTGTATTTAAATGTACTAACTAATTCCGCGCTGTTTTGCAGATTGATTGATGATCTGGTGGAGGCTGCTACTCGTTGGATGATGAAGTCAAAGAGCGTCTACATCAAATCATGTAGTTAGCCTGGACAGATGATGCCAGTTCTCTGCAAAATTTATGCACAATTAATTATGATGCCAACCCTCAGAAGAAGTTTATCTAGTTAGCTCAACAGCTGATACCGGCCTTGCTAGATTCATGGTTATGGTTGATTAACTAATGCATAGGTTATATTTAATTAGTCATGATCAAGTAATGTATAACAATGTGTTATGTTGCTGAACAAGTTATGTTTAATTAATCATGATCAAGTTATGATGAGTTTTGTGTTGCTGAAGAAGATGAAAGAATGTTCAATTTATTTGGTATATGATTCAAGGTTGGAGCATGGTCTTGTTCTTGTCTTAACATAGGCTTAAAGTGTTCATATTTTTCTGAATTTTGCAACAGAACATTGTGATGTTGCTGATAGAAAAGATGGCTGAACATCGCAATGGCAACATCATGTTCATATGTTGTTGCTGACTTATGCAATTTGTATCAAGTTTGTATCAGGTTTTGCTGAATGGACCAATTTTATATCAAGTTTGTTTTGCTGAATGGATCAATTTTGCTTAGATGATCCCTATGCGTTGCTACATGAATCAGTTGCAATATATATTTGAGATTTAGTTGTATAAAACATAAACATTGGATAAATAATATAAGAACAAAAACTAAAAATACATATTATATATTGTATATGATTATTATATAGCTGAAAAATGTTTATTGAATATAAGTAGCATAATACAATGCAAAAATCACATGCATGTTGAGTGGACCTTTGATGAGGTGGCATGTGTGCATTTTAAAATAAATAGAAGTAGTGATGATAAACTAATAACGTAAATAAAAGCATGCATGTTATGGTGGCCATTTGATGATGTGGCATGCATGCATATTAAGATAATAACGATAGTGAGGATAAACTATTTAGGTATATTGGATTATGTATCAAGTTTTTATTTTAGAATAGATCAATTTTGTATTGAAGTTTATAGAATAGATCAATTTTGTATTGAAGTTTATATCAAGTTTCTAATGTTGCAAAAATAATTTTGTACAGCTTTCATATTAAAGAAATTTGAAGAAGTTTGTATATTACTAAATTTTGCTACATGCCCAAAAACAGTAGTAGTAAAAAAATGGGGTGCCGGGACTTGAACCCAGTACTTGCAGTTGTTAGCTCTACCTGTGTAACCAAAGAATTTTATTTAAGCAGCCCACGTATAAAATATCAGTTTTGCTATATCTTATGTTGAGATTTGTGTGGATATTTTCTTTTTCTTTTTTTTTTTGTACTCTTTATGCTTCATTCACTCACTTAGATGTGCAATAAGTAGAGTACATCTAGATGTGCACTAGACACACACATACAATATATGTGTGCTTTCCTTAAAAAAATATAGATTCTCCTATTACCCGTCGATCATCTCCCTCCTTTGGCAGCGGATAGCGCCGTACGAAATGCAACGATGCGACAATACGATAACACTATCATAGCCGAGACCATATATATGATTGTAGATGTCATGTATTCGCATGTATAAGTATCGTATTGTATTGTTACTCAAGTTTGATGATGTTCTTGTTATGAGCCAGTGAGTTCAAGTACGATTAATTTTCTCGCTGGGCTGTGAGGAAACACACGTCAGTGAAATGCATCAATACAATAGCAATGCCTGCTCTACAATCTGAGGCCTCCTTTGGTTTGTATGTATTCTATAGGATATAATTTTAAAAAAACGTTTGGAGCCCTTTGGTTTTTATGAATGAATTCATATTCCTACGTAGGACAGAAATCCATCCTTCACATTTTAAAAGACAAAAAATATTAGGATAGACTCAATGGAAAAAATATTATCATATGCTTCAAATTATTGTACATCTCTTTCCTTATAAAAGTTGAGATACATTCATCTCACTTCGTATGAGATTCGTATCCTATAAGCAAAAGAAGGCTCGAGAGTAAATCCTTTGGGCGAAAAAAAAGGAAAAACAAAACAAAACCAGCTTCGTCTCCACCGGGGATTCTACAAAAATTCCCTACAAAGCCACTCCAAGCCCTTTGATTTGACCCGAAAAAGAAAGCCCCCACAGACACAGCACTATACATTACAGTACAACAGCGCACCATCCTACACCACACTGTCTCTCTCTCCAAAGTCGAGATGTGTACTGCAGTATTGCCCTCCAGCTTTTTCCTCTCGCTCCCCATCTCCTTCCCTCTAATGATAGCTTAGAGAGAGAAGGAGAAAAGGCTATTCCGCTCAAGGCAAGGCAGGCAGGTACCCTTCTCCTTCCCCAAACCCAAACCCTTTTTCTCTTTCTCTCCGCCCAAGAACTTCACCTCAAGCTCAATCCGTCTCCTTTTGCGCAGGAGCTAGCTCGGGGACAGCGTCGCCGGGAGAGCTCGATCGCTGCACCACTACATCACTAGAGATAGCCCATGGAGGAGATCGGCCACCACTTCGGGCTGGGAGCCACCGCCCACGGACAGCACCACAGCCAGCTCCCATGGGGCTCTTCGCCGCTCAGCGCCGTCATCGCGCCGCCCCCACAGCAACAGCAGCAGCAGCAGTCCGCCGGCTATCTGGCGCACAGCCCTCTCTCCCTGAACACGGCGCCGCCCAGTGGAAGCCACGGCGGCGGCACCGGGTGTAGCAACCCGGTGCTGCAGCTGGCCAACGGCAGCCTCCTGGAGGCGTGCGCCAAGGCGGCCAAGGAGCCGTCGTCGTCGTCCTACGCCGCCGACGTCGAGGCCATCAAGGCCAAGATCATCTCCCACCCCCACTACTCCTCCCTCCTCGCCGCCTACCTTGACTGCCAGAAGGCAAGTGATGGTTCTTAGTACTGGTAACATTAACAGCAGCCCTGCCGTGCTGCATCTGCTTCTGCTCCTGCACGAGAAGTTTCTCTTCTACATCTCATGTCAAACATGAAGCATGCATGCTTTCTTGCTTGCCTTTTAATAGTAGCTACAGTGCATCCATGTTTATTGTTGGGAAGTACTTGTGCTTAGCCTGGGTGGTCTGTAGGTGGGGGCGCCGCCGGAGGTGTTGGCGAGGCTGACGGCGGTGGCGCAGGACCTGGAGCTGCGACAGCGCACGGCGCTCGGCAGCCTCGGCACCGCGACGGAGCCGGAGCTGGACCAGTTCATGGTGCGCCAACCGATAAATCTTGGAACATTTTTCCTAGGTTGTGTAGCTAGTACTCACATGAGGTGACCTGTTCGTTCTTGTTTTTCTGGTGCGCGCGCAGGAGGCGTACCATGAGATGCTGGTGAAGTACCGGGAGGAGCTGACGAGGCCGCTGCAGGAGGCCATGGAGTTCCTGAGGAGGGTGGAGACGCAACTCAACTCCCTCTCCATCTCCGGCAGATCGCTGCGCAATATCCTTTCCTCCGGTAAAGAAAACAGCTCGCTAGCTAGCTCCTGCAACCACGAATCAATCCATCCATCCATACCCCGTCTTGCTGCTTGCTATTGATCCCTGCATGATTTCTTCATCTGCTTCTCCCTATTCTGGTTTCTTCTTCATCTTCTTGCGCATCATAATTTATTGACTTCGATTTAACAGATTTTTTTGAATGTGAAATTTCCTGGGTCCGTAAAAACAATTCCATAATAAATATCGTTTTCTCGTGCATCCTGGTATATATGATTGTGCCTGCATCTGCATGTGCGGAACTGTGCGCACGAATGGGTAGAGAGTATTCCTCATCAGGGTGCTCTTGGTGTTCTAATGTCGCGGCATTCCTCGTCAGGGTTTCCCCCCGAAAAGATTCTTTCCCGGCTTGGCCGCTGGCTTTTCCTGAAGGAGCATGCGTACTAGAGATTCTTCTAACCTGGGCATCCATGGATCTTTTCTTCTGCTGGAAATGAATAGTCCTCTCCTCTCCAAACACACACGCATCAGTTTCTTCCATTCACACACCTTCTCATCGTACTCCATGATTGATGACAGATTAACTGCGCAAAAACCATTGATTGATTTCCTCCAGATCGACGAGTTGGTGGTGTGTTCGGTTCTTGGAATTTATGTGGCGTTAGAACGATTCCTTTTCGGGAGGAGCATGTGCATGTGCCTCCGAGTGGTTCTTGCTTCAGCCATCTTTTCTCCATGCTGATGGAAGGAAACCCAGCCAGGCAGGCCAGCCTTCTTCTTCTAGGGTTTTAGGGGGTGCCACTGTGCAGCCCAACAGTGCAAGGCCGAGGAGTCTCACTGCCGTATGTCAGTGGAGCAAGTACTACCTGTATACACATGCATGTGTAGTGAGTGTTTACTGTGTAGAGAGAGATAGACGCTCAGCTCAGCTCAGCTCAGTTCATCCCCCATCTGTCACGCAAGCCAGAACAACATTCTTGTCATCTTTCTCCCTCCCTCAAGAAATCCATGCACCTATCTCTTGTCCTAGAATCTTTTTGTTCCGGGGTGTGGTCTTCCAGATGTACATGCATGCCTAGATCATAGGGTCCGACGTGTGTTCTTAGTCTTTGCTAAATTTTATTTTAAAATGCACATGTACAGGGTGTGCCAAGGCTAACACGATGATGCCAGGGCCTTTCTAATGACCTATCACGAGGCTATAGTGGCAACTGGTACTACTACCCACACACCTGCACAGTCGTTCAGCCCAGGGCTTTCACTCACACGTCTGCTGCCAGCACTGGTACTGGAGTAGTACTAGCTAGTACCATGCCACACAATCACTTCATTATTGGAGCATGCGGTGCAGCCATCTGATGTGTTGTGTAGATCAATAGTAGTGCCTTCAGATTTCCATGAATTAACCCCCCTCAAAGCTCAGGTCAATCCTGTGCAAAAAAATAATTTTTTTGAAATGGTATGTTTCAGATACTAGATGCATAGGTAGACAGATGAGTAAATAGCATATGTGGCTGGGGTTAGTTCTTTGTGTGTGTTCTGATGGGTTCTGACCAGTTGCAGTGGCATGGCATGGACTGCCAGACACTGGTCTATGTGCCTCGAGAACCATAGAAACAGTTAAGTGCTGCCATTATTTGATGTGAGAT
This sequence comes from Triticum aestivum, assembly GCF_018294505.1. Taxonomy (NCBI): domain Eukaryota; kingdom Viridiplantae; phylum Streptophyta; class Magnoliopsida; order Poales; family Poaceae; genus Triticum; species Triticum aestivum. Next base: position 568,459,022 of record NC_057803.1, read on the forward strand.
CTCCAGCAATTTATGCGTGATCTCCTTGGCAGCAATATTATATGCATGATAGGGTGTAGGAGTAGCTAGACTAGATACCATGTTGCTGTATTTTGCGACAGCCTTATCTATGGTCTCTCTCTCTCATGAATAATGGCGGTCAAGAGACATTGGATGCTTTCCGAGGCGAGTCCAAGTTCAAACCCGTCTGCGTTTTTCAGACGTCAACTCATATTTCTCCTCAGCTTCAATTGTTCTCTGTCCTATATACTTCTTGCTAGACTACTGGAGTACTCCACATATCTACATGTGTTCTCCTTTCTTTTCTTTCCTTTTCAGTGTTTCCAAGAGAATAACAAAATTGTTTTGGATAAAACAAGAGAAGGATAATGTAGTTTTCTAACATCACAAGTTGAAGGGCAAAATGCTAGACTAATTACCACAACATATCTCCTGTTAATAAATTGCATTTACAAATTAGATGTATGGATTTTTGCTCATCAGAAAACAACAAAGCTTTCTTTTCTGATTGATGTTGCACCCGTCCTCCAAGATTCTTCGTTGCATGCATTCTTTCAAGGCCATGCAAAAGCAGGGGACACAGATATCACGAGTTTCCGTTTGTCTTGAGGTAAGGCCAAAAGAGATACTGAAAACTTGCCTGGTAGTAAAAAGCAACCAAAAGAAAACAAAAGGGTAAAGGGCTGACTGAGTTTGCATTGGAATGTCACTGGAAAAGACAATGCAACTGGAGAAAAACACACATGCATGACTTGACGATTTGATGAGATGCTTTCATCTGCATGCATGCATGTCTTCGTTAACAAAATCCTTCAGATAATCAGTTGCATCTCAATGCATTGTTTCTGTGGTTTCTACTAGATCCCAGGTTTAAACCCAAACTTCCCTGGGAAGTAGTTTTTTGGCTGGCAAATCCATAATCATTTGCTTCCGTTCTTAGCTTTACAAGCTTCATGCCTTCCCACTGCATACAATACCATGTCCAGGTTCTGTACAGCACATGCCTTGTTATATGTACTCAGCATTCTTCTGATTTTATTTGGTAATGCATGTATGAGGTTTTTCATATTTGCCGCTTCAGTTTTCTTTTTTGAAAAGCTGGGTTATTTGATATACTCTATGCAATAATAAATTGATGACGTGACTCCTGTGGCATGGTTTAATTTAGGGCATTTTTCCTATGATGGTACTACTTAGATTGTTCCGTTGAGTAATTATGGAAAAGCATAGTAATCACTAGTTATCAATGATTATCAGCAAACAATTCTATTTAACTTTCAGCAGCATTGTTTAACACATTCTGGCACAAGATTTGATCAATCCTCTTGAACTATATTACTGCATAACATTGTTCCTATGGAGGAATAGGAATACTTCATATGAAGCAGAACATGTTTGTAAAGACATGTTCTATACATAATCTCCTAAATGAACTTATAGAAAATACAATTCGTTACTCAAATTTGATCACTAAATAATACCCATGATTTTCACCCACCCTACGTACGCATCTTATTTGTACATGAGTATTTTAGCATTTTTTTTCTTCAAAGAGTAGTTATTCTTCCATTTCTTTTTAGCATACCATCGTGCTTTCTCCAAGTCTTGTATCCTAAGCTCCTAACCAGTCCAGTATAGGTACCATATGCATCAGACATCGATGCATCTCAACTTATACATGTGCAAAAAGTTGCTTATCTGTAGTACAAGCAATACCCATGCATCAACATAACTGAAATCTGAAGAAAAATAACATTACTAACAACATTGCCTCATCGTAAGGTGCCACCTCATCGTAAGGTGCTCACATATGCACATGTACTATATTTGCACTATATGTATTGGACAGCATGATTTATTTCTAATATAATGTGGTAAAATTATGAGACACGTGTAATTTATATGTAATGATTTTCTTTTGCCAGATTTATGACATTATTTTAATTTGTTGAATCCATATAATTTGATACTCCCTCCATTCCAAGATAATTGAAGTTCTAGGTTTATCTTAAGTCAACCTTGCTCAAGTTTGACCAACTCTATAAAAAACTGTGCTAAGATCGTATGGAAATATATGCCATAAAGCATCGAGACTGATTTGGTGTTATAGATGTTAATATATTTTTCGATAAACTTGGTCAAACTTAAACGAGGTTAACTTGGGATAAATCCAGAACTTCCATTATTTTGAAACAGAGGTAGTATGTCAAAGTTCATTCAATATCTGTGCTTACGAAGTATCAACTATCACTGGACACGGGTTTCTTATGAATGTTTGTGGAAAGAGGGAATTCCTTTGATCCACATTTGACAAACTATTATGGGGTACC
>NC_057803.1:568461605-568479533 GCF_018294505.1 Triticum aestivum
AAAAAAAGGTTAAATGGACTTGTTCCATTTTATCTTTACTTACTAATACATAGCTCCAAAATGGTGTACAGCTTTCTCAAAAAGAAAATTGTACCGCTTAACCCTTTTGAATGGCATTTTGAACGCTTTATAAAGGAACTAGGTTTATTTGGAAAAGCTTACGGGGCTTTACGCACACCTGAGCATTTTCCATTAAACTGCTTACACAGTCATTAGGGTTTCCATTGCAGGGTAGGGGTTAAGAGAGGAGGGTAGGGTTCCCAATCATGTATAAGGTGTCACACAAAAACCAGCTTTATATGTAATGCTTCTCTCTTCTACTCCCTCCGTAAAGAAATATAAGAGTGTTTAGATCACTTACGGAGGGAGTAACTCTCTTTACTGAACGTATATGACTTGCCATCATTTGTTAAAATGAAAATCCATATACTTGGGGATCAATCCACACCACATCTTAAACTTTTTTTTACGAGAATGCAGCTAGCAAATAGATACATATAATTCACAAGCATATTACCAACTTATATACCGGGGTTATGAACACATGATTATCTCATCTTCATACTGTTAAGCTTCATGCATTAGCCAACGCAACCAAAAGTCCGAACTGCTAGAAAGGGCTAGGCAATCCACATATACACTTATAAGCATAAAATTGTTAAGTAAATAAATGGATTACGTACGATAAATATGTAACTTGCTAATTGCCCATTACTGAATTCATGCAAGATAAAGTTCCTTGTTATTTCACTTCTCACAGGTGGAGTGACTAGTTGATGTTTCTTCACTAAATCGTGAAGACATTCTCTCTTTTTGTTCGAAACTGCTATTTGTTTTATTTATTGATCCTAATTAATTGTTTTTCCTGTCTACTACCATGAGCAACTAACAATCTGGTTTCATCCCTTGTTACGTACACCCTCCATTCACGAATATAAGATGTTCTAACTTTTCGTTAATTGGATGTATATAGGCATGTTTTAGTGTGTTTGTTCACCCATTTCAGTCTGTATGTAGTGCATATTAAAATATCCAAAACATTATGAATAGAGGTAGTATTTATTTTTTTGCGAAAGAAATGGAGGTAGTATTTGTCAAGACATAAGCTGGATGTGTCTACAATCTACATTGATCTCTTTTTTGCGATGAACGAACATTATTCTCGCTATGTAAAAGCGAGTTCATACCTTGTTTCTTACTTTACTAACAAATTTCATTTGATATGTGTAAATTAAGGCTCTTCCGAGGAAGATCAAGAAGGCAGCGGAGGAGAGACAGAGCTTCCTGAGATTGATGCCCACGGCGTGGACCAGGAGCTGAAGCACCATCTCCTGAAGAAGTACAGTGGGTACCTGAGCTCCCTGAAGCAAGAGCTGTCAAAGAAGAAGAAGAAAGGGAAGCTCCCGAAGGATGCTCGCCAGCAGCTCCTCAGCTGGTGGGAGATGCACTACAAGTGGCCTTATCCCTCGGTATACAAATCTTCCAAGTTTCGAAATATGTGTAGTCTCACACTTCCAGTATTGATACTGAACATTTCTAGAACTTCTCTTCTCGATATAAACTTGACGACTTGCATTGTCCTACAGGAGAGCCAGAAGGTGGCGCTGGCCGAGTCGACGGGCCTGGACCTGAAGCAGATCAACAACTGGTTCATCAACCAGAGGAAGCGCCACTGGAAGCCGTCGGACGAGATGCAGTTCGTGATGATGGACGCGTACCATCCCCCTAACGCCGCCTTCTACATGGACGGCCACTTCGTCAACGACAGCGGGCTCTACAGGTTCGGCTAGCTTGGCCAGGCCTCGTCTCTTACTGGTGACCTTGGTCGGTGCCAATGGCGGCGACCGAGTGCCATATGCTGAAGCACTAGGTTACCGACGACCGAAGCTAGTTAAGTTAGCGTTTGTGTGCCGCATGCGAGCTGGAAGGAGGCCGCATGCTTATTTTGTTTATCATCACTACTTATACCTACCTACCTATCATTTATGCATGGACTCGATCGCTTTTGTGTGGTTTTGTAGCGATTGACGCGACCATATGGACAACCGCCTGTTTGCTGCGACATGCCTTGCTACGTGCATGCTTGAATAATTTGCCTTCTCTCTACCTACCTGTGCATCTTTCTGAATTTGTTCATGCCTGCTAATGATCGATATGGTTGCAAAGGGACGATCCAAAGTTCTTTATGCTTCAATCGTTGGTTGTTTTCTTCTTCGACTGCTTCAGTAGTTTGGTGTCCTTAACTGGTTTGGGGTGATTTTGCGGTTAAGTTTCGGGTGAGATCAAAATTGGATGGGTTTCGATGGTCTCTTGTAGCGGTGTATGGTGTAGCACAACCTGAACTTAAACCAGATTTCTTAGCCGACTTGATGCGGATTCGTGGAGATGAGACTCTACCGATCCTTGTCAGTGGTGATAATTCGAAGGAGAGATGAAAAGAACAATGACTATTTTGATAGTCGGTGGGCTATGATGTTTAATATGATTATCGAAATTGAACTCACCGATAGACAGTTTACTTAGGACAACTCGTTGCACATTCCAACGTATGAGAAGTTGGATAGGGTACTGCTAGTGTGGAATGGGAACAATAATATCCTTTGGTGTTGGTTCATGCGATGCAAAGAGCGATCTTAGATCATACACCATTGCTTGTAGACTCGGGCGAGGCGACTATCATCACACGTGAATGGGCCATTCCGGTTAGGGAAAATACTAGTCTTGAGAGATGGCAAAATAAGATACGTCATTTAAAACAGTTTTTGCGAGGTTGAGCCAGAAACGAAAGTGTGATTTACAAATAAGAAAAAGAAAGATTTACTAGTTTAATTGAAGCTTTAGATTTAAAAGCAAAAAGTACCTTGCTAACGGTGAATGAGCAAAGTTCTAAGACCGAAGCTGAGCTAAGCCTTCGAGCGCTTCTTAAAGCATCTTTAGCCGCGCCCCCAACAAGGCCTCCCAGGTGATTTTTCGGTCGCCGGCGCCAAAAAATCAGCCTAGTCGCACCCCAAAGCCCCTTTTTTCGCTGGCTCGAGCCGAAATTGACATTGGCGGACCCAGGCCGAACCCGGCGCGCTGGGGGCGTTTGGGGGCGCCGGCCGAAATGTTTTTGGCGCGAAAATCGGCGGGCCCTCCTTGGCAGTGACTCGGCTCTTCTCGCCGCTTCGTTGTCCTCATCGCCTCGGTTCCCGCGGCGGAATCAATGCCAAAGCTGCCGCGCGCTGCCGCGCCGGTCAGCCTACTCCATTGATGCCTCACGGGCGGCGCAGTGAAGACGGGACGACGCGCGTCCCTCGCCCGCCACGCGTACGCGCGGCGCCTCCGCCTATATAAGCCGGCCCCAGCGCGCCGGTGACTCACATGCTCTCCATCGCCGACGCCCTTGTTCCTCGACACCCCCCGTTCCTCCCTCTCTTCTCGCCGTTTCCAGTTCAACCATGGCCAAGCGCTTCCCAGGCGATGGCGCGGCGGCGAATGGCTTCGGCCGCCGCCACTTTCACGAGGACGAAACTCGGCTCCTCTTTGAGGCCGAGTACCCGGTGCGGCCCGGGGTGTGGAGGATCAGCGCCGGTGGGGTCCCGGTGCCAGCGCCGCCCACCGGGGCGGCGCGGCGTGCGGAGATCGCGCGTATCCGCATCAATCTGCCGCAGGCGGCGAGGGAAGGTCCGAGGTACGTCCACGACAGCCCGCTGTGGTAGTCCTACTTCCGTCGCCGCCACGCCGAGCAGCTCGAGGCCACCAACGACGTCGTGCCCTCCAGAAGGCTCAACTCCGAAGGCCGCCGCCGATGGTGGGGCGTGCCCGACCGCACGCTGGAGGCCATCCTTGAGTATATCGAGGGCGGCAACATGCCCAGGCTGGAGTACCCCGCTCCCCCGTCCTTCTCCCGCCGGCGTGGGAGCTCGTGGACGCCGAGGCGCATGGATCCGGGGGCGTCCTCCTCCTCGTCCGGCCGCTCGTCCGGCTCTCCCTGCCTCCGCCCCGTCAAGACGGAGCCCCGGGACACGCCGGTCAGCCAACGCACCCGCAGCTCCGGCGTCCGCATCGCCGACTCCTCCCCCACCTCTGGTCGCCTCGTCCTCGTTAGGCCGAATGTGGAGCCCGGCCTCCCCAAGGAGTACGAGGCCATTGCTCGGCGCGGCTTCTCCGACAAGGCCGCCCTAAAGTGGGCGCGGGACGACTACCTCCGCGATGAAATGGTCCGGCAGCGCAGAGCCCTGGAGGAGATAGCCGCCCGCAAGCGTGGGCGCGAGGACGAGAACGGCGTGGTGGTCCTCGATAGAGACGATGACGAGGATGCCCCCGGACCGTCCAACCGGCCGCGCCCACCAGGGAAGGGGTGCAGCAGGGACGGCGGCCACGGATGTAACGCCCCGGACACACCCGCCGGTGGTCGTTACTCCTGGCGGGTTCTAGATTGGCCCCACAGATCAATACTAGTCTTTTCTACACACTTTGTTCTCACTCGTGTGCACCCGGGAGCAACTTCCCGACCGGTCACCCATCCTGAAATTACTCGAAGCTGAGCACGCTTAACTTTGGAGTTCTGTCTGAATGGGCTTCCGGAAAAGAAGGAATTCCTTATTGATATGAGTAGTCTATCATCCGTATTAAGCCAGGCTATCACATACACCCCCACTCAGAGGAACCGACGTCCTCGTCGGGCCACATGAACATTCCCTCTTGGCACATACGTTTGTGCTTCCAGTCCGGCACATGTGCCATGCCGTGTGCCACGACGGGTCACGAACGTCATGCACAACATGACCGCGCACCTGTCCGCAAACATCCGTGTAACCACGAGGGTTGGCTCTGATACCAACTTGTAACGCCCCGGACACACCCGCCGGTGTTTGTTACTCCTAGCAGGATCTAGACTGGCCCCATAGATCAATACTAGTCTTTTCTGCACACTTTTTCCTCACTCGTGCGCACCCGGGAGTAATTTCCCGACCAGTCACCCATCCTGAAATTACTCCAAGCTGAGCACACTTAACTTTGGAGTTCTGTTCGAATGGGCTTCCGGAAAAGAAGGAATTCCTTATTGATATGAGTAGTCTATCATCCGTATTAAGCTAGGCTATCACAGCGGAGGAGGCGACGACGACGATGGCGGCGGTGACTACACGCAGTTCTACAGGCTCCTCGGCATGTAGAGCTTCAAGGGCGGCGGGCGGCGAGGAACGGCGAGGGCGACAGTAGGCCTAGTAGCGTTTTTTTTTTCTTCTTTTGTAAAATATTTTAAATATGTATGAACTCGTCGAAGTTTGGTTGAATTTGCGGCTTGTTTGTGCCGGATCTTAGTTTTCAAAAAAATCATGGGCGCCGCGACTGGGGAACATTACGCCCCCAGCACGCGGTTTGCGCCGGTGCGCCCCCAGGGGGCGATTTTTAGCGCCTCCTGGGGCCCAACAGCTGGAGATGCTCTTAGATAAGAGGAGCTCAAATGGGCATTGCGCACCAAAGTGCTTAAGGTTGTCCAATGGGATGACAATACACAATTTTTCCATATGATTGCGAATGGCAAACATAGGAAGAAGAAAATTATTCAACTGGCACAGGACAAGGGGACAATAGGGCATGAGAACCTAAAGGCATATATCTCTAATTATTATAAACAACTCTTTGGACATCCGGAAGCAAGTATGGCGTCCCTAGACGAGTCTGTAATTGGTGATATTCCGCAGCTACAGGTAGAAGAGAACGATATTTTGGCTACACCGTTTACTGAGAAAGAGGTTCTAGATGCAATCTTACAAATGAAATCGAATAAAGCACCGGGACTAGATGGGTTTTCAGCTGATTTCTATAAGAAATATTGGCATATTATTAAGGGTGATCTTGTGCCTATGTTTCATGATTTCTTTAGCGGTCATTTAGAGCTGTTTCATCTTAACTTTGGCATGATTACGCTATTGCCAAAGAAAGAAGAGGCAGTTCGAATTGAACAATTCAAGCCAATCTGTCTTCTCAATGTGAGTTTCAATATCTTCACAAAAGTGGGTACTAATAGACTGACACAGATCGCCCATTCAGTGGTACAACCGAGCCAAATAGCGTTCATGCAAGGACGACATATACTTGAGGGGGTGGTCGTTTTGCATGAAACGCTACATGAAATTCATTCGAAGAAGCTAGATGGGGTTATCTTCAAAGTGGATTTTGAGAAGGCGTATGATGAAGTTAAGTGGCCTTTCTTACAACAGGCAATGCGCATGAAGGGTTTTAGTGAGGTCTGGCGAAACCAAGTGGGTTCTCAAGTCCAGAAGGGTTTTAGTGAGGTCTGGCGGAATCAAGGTTAATGATGATATCGGTCATTATTTTCAGACACACAAGGGTTTGAGACAAGGAGATTCCATGTATCCTCTCTTGTTTAATATAGTGGCCGATATGTTAGCCATTCTTATTGGTAGGGCCAAGCAGCATGGCCAAGTGGAGGGGTTAGTCCCTCATCTGGTTGATGGAGGAGTATCCATCTTACAATATGCTGACGACACTATCCTATTCATGGAACATGACATTGCTAAGATGCGTAATATGAAACTTATTCTATGTATTTTCGAATAATTGTCTGGTTTAAAGATAAACTTTCACAAAAGTGAGTTGTTCTGTTTTGGGCAGGCCAAAGACGAACAAGACACATATAGACAATTGTTCGGGTGTGAATTGGGTTCTTTACCATTCACTTATTCGGGTATACCAATTCATCACATAAGTTATCCAATAAAGAATGGAAATGCATCGAAGATCGAATAGAAAAAAAGCTTAGTTGCTGGAAGGGTAAGCGAATGTCTTATGGATGTCGGCTAGTGTTAATTAACTCAGTACTGACTAGTATGCCGATGTTCCTACTATTGTTCTTCAAAATTCCGAAAGGGGTACGGAAACAACTTGATTTCTTCAGATGTCGGTTCTTCTGGCAGTCAGATGAGGCCAAGAGGAAATACCGTCTCGCGCGTTGGGATATTCTTTGTCGACCAAAAGACCAGGGCGGTCTCGGTATTGAGAACTTAGAAATCAAGAAAAAGTGCCTCAAGAGAAAATGGCTCTACAGGTTAGAGACAGAGTCGGAGGGCATGTGGGCACAAATTTTGTGTAATAAATACCTCCAGTCCAAAACACTCGCTCAGGTTACCATGAGACCAACAGACTCGCCATTCTGGAAAGGTCTTATGCGGGTAAAGGACCTATTCTTTCGGAGGGTCAAATTCCTCGTTGGCAATGGGATGTCAACAAGGTTTTGGGAGGATACGTGGTTAGGAGAGACGCCCCTGGCCGTACAATATCCTACCCTGTATAACATTGTGCAATGGAAGGAGGATTACATAGGCACAGTTTTACATATGATCCCCTTAAATATTCAATTCAGATTAGCACTAGTTGGTGAGCGATGGAATGCATGGATGCACCTGGTTCGGAGATTGATGGATGTTCAACTCTCTGATCAACCGAACTCCATGCAATGGAAGCTAGCTAAGAATGGTATTTTTACGGTAAAAACTTTCTATATGGATTTGATTAATTCTGGCCCGGTCCCGAGAACATTGCATATTTGGAAGATTAAGGTTCCTTTGCGCATTAAATTTTTTATGTGGCTTTTCCACAAACAAGTCATTCTTACAAAGGACAACTTAATCAAGAGGCGATGGGTAGGTAGTCCACAATGTTTGATACGTCCATTTTGCATCATGCTTTTATATCGATATTTATTGCATTATGGGATGTTATTACACATTATGTCACAATACTTATGCCTATTCTCTCTTATTTTACAAGGTTTACATAAAGAGGGAGAATGCCGACAGCTCGGATTCTGGGCTGGAAAAGGAGCAAATAGTAGAGACCTATTCTGCACAGCTCCAAAAGTCCTGAAACTTCACAGAAGTTATTTTTAGAATATATAAAAAATACTGAGCGCAAGAAGTACCAGAGGGAGGCCACTCACCAGCCATGAGGGTGGGGGCGCCCTACCCCCTGGGGGCGCCCCCTGCCTCGTGGGCCCCCTGGTGGCCCTCCGATGCCCATCTTCTGCTATATGGAGTCTTTCGTTGAGGAAAAAATCATAAGCAAGCTTTCGGGACGAGACTCTGCCGCCACGAGGCGGAACCTTGGCGGAACCAATCTACGGCTCCGGCGAAGCCGTTCTGCCGGGGACACTTCCCTCCAGGAGGGGGAAATCATCGCCATCGTCATCATCAACGCTCCTCTCATCGGGAGGGGGCCAATCTCCATCAACATCTTCAGCAGCACCATCTCCTCTCAAACCCTAGTTCATCTCTTGTTTCCAATTCTTGTCTCTAAGTCTGGGATTGGTACCTGTAGGTTGCTAGTAGTGTTGATTACTCCTTGTAGTTGATGCTAGTTGGTTTACTTGGTGGAAGATCATATGTTCAGATCCTATATGCACATTAATACCCCTCTGATTATGAACATTAATATGCTTTGTGAGTAGTTACGTTTGTTCCTGAGAACATGGGAGAAGTCTTGCTATTAGTAGTCATGTGAATTTGGTATTTGTTCGATATTTTGATGAGATGTATGTTGTCTCTCCTCTAGTGGTGTTATGTGAACATCGACTACATGACACTTCACCATTATTTGGGCCTAGAGGAAGGCATTGGGAAGTATTAAGTAGATGATGGGTTGCTAGAGTGGTAGAAGCATAAACCCTAGTTTATGCGTTGCTTCGTAAGGGGCTGATTTAGATCCATATGTTTCATGCTATGGTTAGGTTTACCTTAATACTTTTGTTGTATTTGCGGATGCTTTCAATAGAGGTTAATCATAATTGGGATGCTTGTCCAAGTAAGGACAGTACCCAAGCACCGGTCCACCCACATACCAAATTATCAAAGTACCGAACGCGAATCATATGAATGTGATGAAAACTAGCTTGACAATAATTCCCATGTGTCCTCGGGAGCGCTTTCTTCTATATAAGAGTTTGTCCAAGCTTGTCCTTTGCTACAAAAAGGATTGGTCCACCTTGCTGCACTTTATTTACTTTTATTACTTGTTGCTCGTTACAAATTATCTTATCACAAAACTATTGATTACCTATAATTTCAGTGTTTGCAGAGAATACCTTGCTGAAAACCGCTTATCATTTCCTTCTGCTCCTCGTTGGGTTCGGCACTCTTACTTATCAAAAGGACTATGATAGATCCCCTATTATTTTGGGTCATCAAGACTCTTTTCTGGCGCCGTTGCCAGGGAGTGAAGCGCCTTTGGTAGGTGGAATTTGGTAAGAAAAAATTTATATAGTGTGCTGAAATTTTCTATCACTTGTTACTATGGAAAGTAATCCTCTGAGGGGCTTGTTCGGGGTATCTTCACCTCGACCAGTAGAGCAAAGAGTTGCTCCTCAACCTACTCAACCTACTGAAAATGAAAATGTCTACTTTGAAATTCCTTCGGGTATGATAGAACAACTGCTAGCTAATCCTTTTGCAGGAGATTGAACATTACATCCTGATGAGCACCTAATATATGTGGATGAAGTTTGTGGATTATTTAAGCTTGCAGGTATGCCCGATGATGTTATCAAGAAGAAGGTCTTCCCTTTATCCTTGGAGGGAGATACATTGACATGGTCTAGGCTATGTGATGATATGGGATCATGGAACTAGAAATGATTGAAATTGGAATTTCATCAGAAGTTTTATCCTATGCATCTTGTTAATCATGATTGTAATTATATATATAATTTTTGGCCTCGCAAAGGAGAAAGCATCGCTCAAGCTTGGGGGAGGCTTAAATCAATGTTATATTCATGCCCCAATCATGAGCTCTCAAGAGAAATGATTATCCAAAAATTGTATGCTCGGCTTTCTGATAACAATCGCACCATGCTCGATACTTCTTGTGCTGGCTCTTTTATGATGAAGACTATTGAATTCAAATGGGATTTATTGGAAATGATTAAACGCAACTCTGAATATTGGGATCTCGACGAAGGTAAGGAGTCAGGTATGACACCTAAGTTTGATTGTGTTAAATCTTTTATGGATACCGATGTTTTCCGTAAATTTAGCACTAAATATGGACTTGACTCTGAGATAGTAGCTTCTTTCTGTGAATCTTTTGCTACTCATGTTGATCTCCCTAAGGAGAAGTGGTTTAAATATCATCCTCCCATAGAAGTAAAAGTAGTTGCACCTATTAAAGTTGAATAAAAGACTATCACTTATAATGATCCTATTGTTCCTACTGCTTATGTTGAGAAACCACCTTTTCCTGTTAGGATAAAAGATCATGCTAAAGCTTCAACTATGGTTCGTAAAATCAATATTAGAACCTATACACCTCCTGAGCAAGTTAAAGTTGAACCTAATATTGCTATTGTTAAGTACCTCTTGGCTGATAATATTGATGGGCATGTTATTTATTTCTGTGATGAAACTTCTAGAATTTCTAAACCTTGTGCTAAAGATAAACATAGACCTGTGGTAGGCATGCCTGTTATTTCTGTTAAAATAGGAGATCATTGTTATCATGACTTGTGTGATATGGGTGCTAGTGCTAGTGTAATACCTATTGACTTATACAAAGAAATTATGCATGATATTGCACCTGCTGAGTTAGAAGATATTGATGTCACAATTAAACTTGCCAATAGAGATACTATTTCACCAATTGGGATTGTTAGAGATGTTGAAGTCTTGTGTGGGAAAACTAAATATCCTGCTGATTTTCTTGTTCTTGGTTCCCCACAAGATAGCTTTTGTCCCATTATATTTGGTAGACCCTTCTTAAACACTGTTAATGCTAGGATAGACTGCAAAAAGGATGTTGTTACTATTGGTTTAGGTGATATGTCTCATGAGTTCAACTTTTCTAAATTTCGTAGACAACACCGTGAAGAGGAATTGCCTAGTAAAGATGAAATTATTGGTCTTGCTTCTATTGCCGTACCTCCTAGTGATCCTTTAGAACAATATTTGCTAGACCATGAAAATGATATGTTTATGAATGAAAGAAGGGAAATAGATGAGGTGTTCTTTAAACAGGGACCCATTCTGAAACACAACTTTCCTGTTGAAATCTTAGGGGATCCTCCTCCACCAAAGGGTGATCCCGCGTTTGAGCTTAAACAATTGCCTGATACTCTTAAATATGCTAATCTTGATGAAAAGAAGATATATCATGTTATTATTAGTGCTAACCTTTCAGAGAAGGAGGAAGAAAAATTATTGAAAACTCTCAAGAAGCACCGTGCTGCTATTGGGTATACTCTTGATGATCTTAAGGGCATTAGTCCCACTCTATGTCAACACAAAATAAATTTGGAGAAAGATGCCAAACCAGTTATTGATCACCAACGACGACTGAATCCTAAGATGAAAGAAGTGGTAAGAAAATAAATACTAAAGCTCCTTGAGGCAGGTATAATTTATCCCGTTGCTGATAGTCAGTGGGTAAGTCCTGTCCATTGTGTTCCTAAGAAGGGAGGTGTTACTGTCATTCCTAATGATAAAGATGAATTGATTCTGCAAAGAATTATTACAGGTTATAGGATGGTAATTGATTTCCGCAAATTAAATAAGGCTACTAAAAAAGGTCATTACCCATTACCTTTTATTGATCAAATGCTAGAAAGATTGTCCAGACATACACATTTTTGCTTTCTAGATGGTTATTCTGGTTTCTCTCAAATACCTGTATCAGTTGATGATCAATCTAAGACCACTTTTATTTGCCCTTTCGGTACTTTTGCTTATAGACGTATGCCTTTTGGTTTATGTAATGCACCTGCTACCTTTCAAAGATGCATGATGGCTATATTTTCTGATTTTTGTGAAAAGATATGTGAGGTATTCATGGATGATTTCTCCGTTTATGGATCCTCTTTTGATGATTGCTTAAGCAACCTTGATTGAGTTTTGCAGAGATGTGAAGAAACTAACCTTGTCTTGAATTGGGAGAAATGTCCATTTTGCATCATGCTTTTATATTGATATTTATTGCATTATGGGATGTTATTAGACATTATGTCACAATACTTATGCCTATTCTCTCTTATTTTACAAGGTTTACATAAAGAGGGAGAATGCCGGCAGCTGGGATTCTGGGCTGTAGAAGGAGCAAATATTAGAGACCTATTCTGCACAACTCCAAAAGTCCTGAAACTTCATGGAAGTTATTTTCAGAATATATAAAAAATACTAAGCGCGAAAAGTACCAGAGGGGGGCCACTCACCAGCCACGAGAGTGGGGGCGCGCTCTACCCCCTGGGCGCGCCCCCTGCCTCGTGGCCCCCCTGGTGGCCCTCGGATGCCCATCTTCTGCTATATGGAGTCTTTCATTGAGGAAAAAAAATCATAAGCAAGCTTTCGGGACGAGACTCCGCCGCCACGAGGGGGCCAATCTCCATTAACATCTTCAGCAGCACCATCTCCTCTCAAACCCTAGTTCATCTCTTGTATCCAGTTCTTGTCTCTAAGTCTGGGATTGGTACCTGTAGGTTGCTAGTAGTGTTGATTACTCCTTGTAGTTGATGCTAGTTGGTTTACTTGGTGGAAGATCATATGCTCAGATCCTATATGCACATTAATACCCCTCTGATTATGAACATGAATATGCTTTGTGAGTAGTTACGTTTGTTCCTGAGGACATGGGAGAAGTCTTGCTATTAGTAGTCATGTGAATTTGGTATTCGTTCGATATTTTGATGAGATGTATGTTGTCTCTCCTCTAGTGGTGTTATGTGAATGTCGATTACATGACACTTCACCATTATTTGGGCCTAGAGGAAGGCATTGGGAAGTATTAAGTAGATGATGGGTTGCTAGAGTGACAGAAGCTTAAACCCTAGTTTATGCGTTGCTTCGTAAGGGGCTGATTTGGATCCATATGTTTCATGCTATGGTTAGGTTTACCTTAATACTTTTGTTGTAGTTGCAGATGCTTGCAATAGAGGTTAATCATAATTGGGATGCTTGTCCAAGTAAGGACAGTACCCAAGCACCGGTCCACCCACATACCAAATTATCAAAGTACCGAACGCGAATCATATGAACGTTATGAAAACTAGCTTGACAATAATTCCCATGTGTCCTCGGGAGCACTTTCTTCTATATAAGAGTTTGTCCAGGCTTGTCCTTTGCTACAAAAAGGATTGGGCCACCTTGCTGCACTTTATTTACTTTTGTTACTTGTTGCTCGTTACAAATTATCTTATCACAAAACTATCTATTACCTATAATTTCAGTGCTTGCAGAGAATACCTTGCTGAAAACCGCTTATCATTTCCTTCTGTTCCTCGTTGGGTTCGACACTCTTACTTATCGAAAGGACTACGATAGATCCCCTATACTTGTGGCTCATCAATCTTGCTTTTGTGATCATGATGAAACAATACAACATTTATTTCTTGAATGCCCATTGGCCAAATTGCTTTGGAGAACGAATCATATAGCCTTCAAAATTACTCCTCCAGTTGACATTGCATCGTTGTTTGGAATGTGGTTAACTTTGGTCGAACATACTACGGCAGCACATATTCGGATTGGAATTTGTGCGCTATTGTGGGCTATATGGAATTGCAGGAATGATTTGATTTTTAACAGACAACACAATTTAACTTTCTTGCAGGTTATCTTCAGAGCTACCACTTGGATCCGTACGTGGTCCTTACTCACTCCTGTGGAATCCAGGGAGCCTTTGGTTACTGGGTGCAACCAGTGGGAGATGGTCACATGGGCTATATTCAACCGGTTCGGATGGCGGTCGCTTAACATGATAGGAGTCTAGGGAGCTTATCCTTCTTATTGACATTCCGGTTGAGATTGTTAGCATGAACTTTTCTTTACTTTTATTTTTCGCTCCACTTGCAAGCTGTAAGACGACTTTGTGATACTTTGCAACTTCTAAATAATATGGCTGCATGCATCATTATGATGCAGAGGCTGGGGTACGCCTCCAATTCCAAAAAAGTAGTTTGGTGTCAGTTGAGCCATTGAAGGCAGTTCAACTGGGTCAGTTGACATTAGTTGGTTGGATTATGCTGAAGTATATCATGTGCGGCCGGGTGTACACTTGTACTCCTTCCGTCCGGAAATACTTGTCATAAAAATGAATAAAAGCAAATGTATCTAGATGTATTTTAGTTGTAGATACATCCCTTTTTGTTCATTTTGATGACAAGTATTTTCCGGACGGAGGGAGTATACAATCTTTTGAGCACGCAGAATAGTAGCAATTTTTCATCCGTCGCGATGTGGCCCTTGGCCGGCGGGCGGCGCGTTGAGTGGTTGGTGTAGGCTGTCTGCCGGTGTTCTGGCTGCAGTGTACATCTTCATGGCGAGGCTTCGCGCAGATCCAGTCAGCTGCGACATTGTGGTGGTGCGATTGCTGGTGAAAATCATGCCGACTTCA
This sequence comes from Triticum aestivum, assembly GCF_018294505.1. Taxonomy (NCBI): domain Eukaryota; kingdom Viridiplantae; phylum Streptophyta; class Magnoliopsida; order Poales; family Poaceae; genus Triticum; species Triticum aestivum. Next base: position 568,475,982 of record NC_057803.1, read on the forward strand.
GTCTTGGCGAGCGACGGTGGTGTCTCTGACGTTATTTTCTTGTCAGGGCGTCATTGTTACAGGTTGCGTCATCATGCTCGGGATGTTTCGGGGAAAACTCAAAATCTGGATCTCTTTGATCGAAAGTTGGCGGCGCCTTTGATGATGTTCTTCCTCATGGAGGCATCATTGTGGAGCAGGTGCTACCGTAAGGGGACAAGATGAGGAGCGGTGTCGTATGTACTGCAAGGACGACGATGGGTCTTGGCGGCATGACGTAGCGGGGTCTCGACAACGGTCGTGTGTTGATGGATGCATGTAGGATGATGGCGTTGTCTTGCATCATGGTGACGTCAACGGTAGAATGACCTGGCGAGGTGAATGTGTTGGCCGTCCTTGAAGGTGGTTGGTCGTCCCTGAAGGTGGCATGGCGGAAGATTCTAGAGCGTGCGCATGCAGTGCACGCAAAGGATCTAGCTAAACTGCTTGGTGCTCTCGGCTTGGTGAGGCCACCGAAATTGATGTTGTGTATTGATGCGAGGTCAGGCCACATCATCAAGCTTGTAGGTGCAGTGATTGTAGTTGTCATGACGATCGAATTTTTTTGAGGAGTTGACCATAGACCAAAGCATTCTACAATATTTTCATTAATAAAGCATAGTACAAATACAAAAGGCAAAGTAAAAACTCAACCAATCCCAGTTTTGTGAAACATCATAATTTACAAATGATTATATATCCATGCTTTAATCTTGACTGATCAGGCTGGCTTAGCTCTGACATATGCTATGTTAAGCCCTTCCTTGATATAAAATCTCCAACTCTACGTGTGTGTTGCCATGTTCCTGAAAATCTTAGCATTTCTAACACACCAAATACTACAGGAACCCATAATGATGATATCCAGCGCATATCAGGAGGCAAAACTTTGGATGTGAGTTGAATTTCATCATAAGATGATATGCCCCTCTGTTTGTTGGGTGCAATTAGATTCCAGCAGGAGAACGCAAAAGGACAATACCAAAACAAGTGCATAAGAGTTTCTTCAGTCATGTCCAAGCAAAGGCACATGGATATATCACTATGGGTGGAACAGAATACGGTGGTAGAGATTAATATGAAGAAGACAAAAAGGAGAAAGTTTCATGTAGACGAGGCTCATCAATGGGCTATGGAAATGCCCATCAATTAATTTCAATGGAGCAGGGATTGCCAAGGAACGTATGCACTAAGAGCTATAAGTGTATGGAAGACCAAAAAATAAAACTAAGTGGGTGTGCATCCAATTTGCTTGCTTATGAAGACCTCGGGCATTTGAGGAATCCCATCATTGGAATATACAAGCCAAGTTCTGTAATGAAAAAATCCCACTAGTTATATGAAAATGAAAGTATAGGAGACTCTCTATATAAAAAGCATGGTGCTATTTTGAAGCACAAGTGTGGAAAAGAATAGTAACATTGCCCCTTCTCTCTTTTTCTCTCATTTTTCTTTTCTTTTTTGTTGAGCTCTTTTTGGCCTCTTTTTTTCCTCACTTGGGAAAATGCTCTAATCATGAATAATGATGATCATCACACTTCTATTTACTTACAACTCAAAATTACAACTCGATACTAGAACAAAGTATGACTCTATATGAATGCCTCTGGCAGTGTACGAGGACGTGCAATGATCTAACATGACATGTATAAAAAATGATGAACGGTGGCTGAGCCACAAAAACCATGCCAGCTATATGATCATGCAAAGCAATATGACAATGATGATGTGTGTCATAAAAACGGAATGGTGAAAGTTGCATGGAAATATATCTCGGAATGGCTATGGAAATGCCATAAGAGGTAGGTATGGTGGTTGTTTTGAGGAAGATATTGAAGGGATATGCCCTAGAGGCAATAATAAAGTTGTTATTTATATTTCCTTATATCATGATAAATGTTTATTATTCATGCTAGAATTGTATTAACCGGAAACTTAGTACATGTGTGAATACATAGACAAACAGAGTGTCACTAGTTTGCCTCAACTTGACTAGCTCGTTGAATCAATGATGGTTATGTTTCCTAACCATAGACATGAGTTGTCATTTGATTAACGGGATCACATCGTTAGAGAATGATGTGATTGACTTGACCCATCCGTTAGCTTAGCACGATGATCGTTTAGTTTGTTGCTATTGCTTTCTCCATAACTATACATGTTCCTATGACTATGAGATCATGCAACTCCCGAATAACGGAGGAACACTTTGTGTGCTACCAAATGTCACAATGTAACTAGGTGATTATAAAGGTGCTCTATAGGTGTCTCCGATGGTGTTTGTTGAGTTGGCATGGATCAAGATTAGGATTTGTCACTCCGATTGTCGGAGAGGTATCTCTAGGCCCTCTCGGTAATGTACATCACTATAAGCCTTGCAAGCAATGTAGCTAATGAGTTAGTTATGGGATGTAGCATTACGGAACGAGTAAAGAAACTTGCCGATAACGAGATTGAACCAGGTATTGAGATACCGTCGGTCGTATCTTGGGCAAGTAACATACCGATGACAAAGGGAACAATGTATATCGTTATGCGGTTTGACCGATAAAGATCTTCGTAGAATATGTAGGAACCAATATGAGCATCCAGGTTCCACTATTGGTTATTGACCAGAGACATGTCTCGATCATGTCTACATAGTTCTCAAACCCGTAGGGTCCGCACGCTTAACGTTCGGTGACGATCGGTATTATGAGTTTATGTGTTTTGATGTACCGAAGGTAGTTCAGAGTCCCGGATTTCATCACGGACATGACGAGGAGTCTCGAAATGGTCGATACATAAAGATCGATATATTGGACGACTATGTTTGGACATCGGAAGGGTTCGAGTGAAGTTCGGGAATATACCGGAGTACTAGTGTAGCATCCCAAATTTACAATTTGGAATGTTATACATAGATCATCCATGCATATCATATTTTACTGCATTTCATTTCGCGATCCTCGAAATCCTAAGAAACTCAAGGACCCTAGGAGAGAGTTGGGGATTTCATTGTTTTCATATTTGAATTTTATCAAATATTGAAACGAGGATTTTGGTTTTAATTATTTTTCTCTCTGAAAATATTTCATATTAAAATATATGAGAGGAGATAATATGACTTCTCCAAAATAATTGAAATATTGGAGGAAAAATATTAAAATCAAATATTTGATTTTTATTTGGATTTTATTGCTATTTTATTTTCATTAGAAAATTGCACGTTTTTCAAAATTGCATTTTAGGGCCAAAAAATGTTCATCTCGTTCTAAATATTTTATTTAGACGGTGAAAATTTGTTTTGGCATTTTTAGATTTTTATTTTATTTTCTAGGATTTATTTAAGTTCCGGCGAAATCATTTAAAAAAAACTCTCATCGCCTGACTGGGCCGAAGCCCAGCCGAGCCGGCCTGCTAGCCCTGCGCCGCCGTCTCCCTCTAGGAGACCGGGAGGCCGCCACCGCCGCGACCCCGAGTCTGGCCGGGACTCCTCCTCCCCGCGTCGCTTGCCCCTTCCCCAAGCAGCCCCCCTCCTTAAATACCCCACCC
>NC_057803.1:568479972-568507971 GCF_018294505.1 Triticum aestivum
CGGACCCCCTCCACCACCACCCGAGCCGCCAACCCCGCCGCCTGCCTCGCCACACCCCGCAGTGCCGCCGCTTAGCCGCGCCGCCGCCGCCCTTTGCCGCGTGCCGCCGCTCGCTGTTGCCCCCCGTGCCACCCCGCCGCCGCACACCCACCCCGCCGCTGCAGCCCTGCCTCGCCGGAGGTATACGCGGCCGCCGTCGCCATTCGGTTTTATTTTAAAACCGATCCGGTTTTTCTTTAGAAACCCAAATTTTGTTTTTATAGATCGGTTCGCCGGTTTTTCTCGATTTAGTTACTTTGCGGACGTTCGTCTGTACGTTCGTTCGTTTTAACGAACGGTTTTCGCTTGTTAGTACAGAAAACAAACGTTCGTTCGTTAGCCTGTTCGTCAGTTTTCTTTTTCTCGGATTTTCTGCGATTATTTTCAATCGCGATTTCTGATCCGATTTTCGTTTCAGTTTATCTCTTTGCTCGTTTATCGGAATCAAGCGATTCAAGCGCCTAGATCTTCGTCTCGAAACCCACTTTCTGTTTAATCAACTTGAACAAGATTTTGGTACTGTAAAATTTCACTTTAGTTCAGATTAGTAAACAGATCTTGTTTCTTTCGCAGTTTGAGTTTCGTTGCTCCGTTTGATTTGATTTTTTTTGCAAACTGGAGTTCTTAAGTTGAACTTTCTGGTCAATTCTTCTTATTTGAGTTTTTCCCGTGCATCTTTGCTTGATTGCTTATATATGCTATTGTTTGTTTGCGATAGAATTCCTGGAGTGTGAAGCGTGCTACTATGAGTCCCTAGGTTTTGCGGATCGTCAGCAAGGCAAGTAACACATTGATCATACTCCTTCCATACCCAGTTTTTATGCATTAGTTCCAATCCTCAAACATTGCATGATTAGGATGTGATTAACATGTGGGTTGGGAAGTAGTTGATGAGGTAGAACCTATTGCCCCGTTATATTCAAACCTTGGGAGTTACTTCTACGTATTGCTTATACTGCTATGTTATGCTCGTAGACATGGTTTGGGTGAGTGAATCCATGACAGATGTGAGATTGTTAATTAATGGTTCAACTTAAGGTGGCAACTTTAATACACATCTGGGTGGATTGCTTGTCGGGCACCTGGAGAATCCAGTGTTGTTCTAGGATATCTCGGAGTACCCGTGTGATCATCCTAAGGTCCGCCACCCAGGCTCAAAGGGAACTGAGATATTTTCATGCTAGAAACTTTCATGTGCAGCCACAAGCTATTATGGGCTCTAGCATAGTTGAGTAGGTTGCATGAGCTCTTGAAGAGGTGGATCAGCAGGTAGAGGGATGTAGATTTGGTATGGTCTACCCGGAGTAAAGAGTTAATGTTTCTGAAAGACTGTGTCTCGGTCATCCGTTTCTCAAACACCTAGTAGTGCGAGAAATCCAAAGGAGGCGATCGAGTCTTGTGGGAAAAAGTGCACAAACCTCTGCAGAGTGTACAATCTAATCATGGTTATCCATGTCCCCGGTTATGGACAATCTTGAGTATCTAGTACTTGGAGTATCCTAAGTATCTCATCACTCTTAATTAATATTGTTGGGTTGATAATTACTTTAATTGGGATTGAGTTGGAGGAACCTTCTCAATGATGTTTCAACTACCATGATAGTTAAATAAAGTCTATTCCTTTGTTGTAGGGAAAAATTGGCTTTTCACAAAAACTATAACCATAGAGCTTTCCACCAGCCAAATATGCATGTAGTGATAGCATTATTCTGTTCTTGCTCTACTGCGTTATATTGCCAGCATATTCCATGTGTTGACCCGTTTTTGGGTTGCAACATATTATGTTGCAGACTTTTCAGACGAGGAGTAAGGTTCGTTAGGTTGTTGCCGTGCAGCTCAGCTATGCCGTTGGAGTTGATGGGCTCACTTTACCTTCCAAGCCTTCCGCTGTTATCGTATTAGATGGCCTTAAGCCATATTTATTGTAATAAGTTCTCTTTTGAGACATTCGATGTATTAAGTGTGTGATTGCTACTCTGCTATAAATCCTTCGAGTACTGTGTGCGTCAGCATTACCGATCCATGGATGACACTGAAGCACAGAGACTTGACCGTTTGAGGTCAGGTCGCTACAAGATGGTATCAGAGCACACGCTGAGTGTAGGACACGACCACTAAGCTAAAGCCATAGGTCACTCTTCTCTACTCATTTCTGACTCCTCTCCTATTTTCTTCTCTTTAGGATGGCGGAATTGAAGAACAAGTTTGCACAACCGGATGAAGACACACCTTTTGGACGCCACTTGAAGGAAGTCACTAGATACTTGAACATCGGAATACCAAGCTTCACACGGACGTACAATGCCACCTTACCAGAAGAGGAGCACTGGATGATTCAAGTTCAAGTTCCAGGAAGGACGTTCTCGCCAACCACTAAGCCCATAGAATTTTGTTTTGAAGCACCCACCTGGAGTCTAGGCAAGAGCATGGCAGCCCACATTACCATGGGAAGCATTGGAGAAGTCTACAACAAGGATCTTAAGGACACTATCTATCAGATATGTGGGCACCGAGATGAGCAATGGGAGATGATCAACACCAAGAAGGACAGGTCCATTGCAGCTTTATCCAGGAGTTAAATCAGCACATTTGACGCCAGGAGAATCAGATGTGCGCAGACATGATAGATTTGAAGAAGGCGAAGACAAGGATCATCGAGCTGGAAGAAGAACTTAAGTCTACATGCGATGGATATGAGGAGGAAATTGCAACACTATTGGAGAAGAATGACGACTTGATAAAGAAGATCGGAGTATTCATGGGAGACCCCGCGCCGGGAGGAGAGGACGACGATTCCACTTTCCTAGAGAATTACATCATCATCGACGACACCAAGTCCGACCCCAGTGATGATGACTTGGAAGACGAAGCTGGAGCAGACATCATGGAGTCTTCCACCGATCAAAATTTCTAGATGACCACCAAATGATAGTAGTATTCCCCCATGTATATAGTAGTAGACGAGCACTTTTATGATAGTTCTAGACCGTTTGTATGCCCTTGCTTGATTGATTGAGTGAAATGATTGTGTTTATCTCATGTGCATATGGGTAGTGCTTTCTCACTAGACCCCTTATCTATCCTAATCTCTCCCCTCCAAACCCGCCAGATGCCTCCGAGCATGACACCGGATTTTCCTTCCCGCCAGAGCTCACTCTGTTGATACAGCAGCAGAATGCCTTGATGCAATTGTTAGTCCAGAACCAAGGCAACAACAACACCACCACCAACAACAACCCGCCTCTAGTTGACAACTTAGCTCGCTTCCTGAGGTTGCAGCCGCCAGTATTTTCCAGTAGCACCGAGCCTATAGTTGCTGATGATTGGCTACGCCGTATTGGAAGGGAGTTGACCACCGCAGGTTGCATAGATGTTGAGAAGGTGCGCTCTGCCGCACATCAATTGGATGGACCAGCAGCCTCATGGTGGGAGAATTACACGGCCACTTTCCCCATAGCCAACGTCACTTGGGATCAGTTTCAGCAAGCTTTCCGCACATCCCATGTCTCAACTGGAGCTATGAATATGAAGAAGCATGAGTTTCGCAACTTATGCTAGGGGAACCGTACTGTAGCTCAGTATGTGGATTAGTTTAGTAAGTTATCCCGCTATGCCCCGGATGATGTGGCCACATATGCCGCGAAGCAGGAGAAGTTTATGGAAGGGCTGAATGATGAGATGAGCATGCAGTTGATGGTGGCAACATTCAACAACTACCAGGAGTTGGTAGATAAGGCTCTTATGATTGAAGGGAAGCAACAGCAAATTGAGAGCCGTAAGAGGAAGTATGGGCAAGGGAGGTATAACTCAGGAGCTCAGCAAAAGCCTCGCCTAACCCCGAACTCAGGAGGACTTTTTCATACCCATGGAGGTCATAACCACACCGGAGGAAGTTTGCATAACCACAATGGTTCTAAGAATGGGACTGGGAACGGAGCAAACAACAATCGTAACCGCCCCAATCCAGCCACACTCGCCAAGAGAGATCTAAGTCACATTGCTTGCTTTAAGTGCGGGAAGACTGGACACTATGCCATGGAGTGCCCTGAAGCGAAGAATGGAAACGACAATGGAAGCGCTCGGAAGAAGCCCAATCCATTCAACAAAGGACAAGTGAACCACGTTAACGTGGATGAGATTGAAGAGCAGCCAGACGCGGTTATAGGTAAGTTTTTGGTTAAGTCATTTACCGCCCTTGTTCTTTTTTATACTGGTGCATCACATTCATACATATCAAGGGAATTCATGGATAAGTTTGAACTACCAACCCAAACCCTTAGGACCCCTCTGTTAGTGAGTTCACCTGGAGCAGAGTATATGGCTAGTCGATGGTGCGACCAGATACCCTTAACCATTGGTAGCCATGTTTTTCCGTCCGACCTAATAATCTTGGAGTCACAAGGATTGGATGTGATATTAGGCATGGACTGGATGTCAAAGTATGGAGGAAGCATTGACTGTGCTAGTAAGTCGATTTATCTCACCACCCCGGAGGGAAAAAGGATTAAGTATGTATCTAGGCATGCGCCTAGGAGGAGTCAAGTAAATACCCTCACGGGAGTTGTTCAGGAGGAAGTGCCTGTAGTGAAGGATTACCCGGATGTTTTTCTAGAGGAGTTACCAGGCATGCCACCGGATCAAGACATCGAGTTTTTGATAGAGCTATTGCCAGGTACAGGGCCAATATCAAAGAGACCCTGTCGGTGTCAAAACCGACGGATCACGGGTAGGGGGTCCCGAACTGTGTGTCTAAGGCGGATGGTAACAGGAGGCAGGGAAATCGATGTTTTACCCAGGTTCGGGCCCTCTTGATGGAGGTAAAACCCTACGTCCTGCTTTATTAATATTGATGATATGGGTAGTACAAGAGTAGATCTACCACGAGATCGGAGAGGCTAAACCCTAGAAACTAGCCTATGGTATGATTGTATGTTGTCCTACGGACTAAAACCCTCCAGTTTATATATACACCGGAGGGGGCTAGGGTTACACAAGGTCAGTTACAAAGGAGGAGATATACATATCCGTATTGTCTGAGCTTGCCTTCCACGCCAAGTACAGTCCCATCCAAACACGAGATGAAGTCTTCAATCTTGTATCTTCATAGTCCAACAGTCCAGCCAAAGGATATAGTCCGGCTGTCCGGAGACCCCCTAATTGTGACACCCTAAAATTTTGACCTTGTTTCATTGATTTAAAATTTTGCCAGGAAATTTAAACTTTCATTTTCTGGATTTTTCCCTTGATTTCAAAGCCATTCTTTTCTTTGTTATTATGGAGTTTTTACCCCAAGTAAAAACTTTCCAAATATATTATTGGACTTGTTTGCCCTTTCAAAAAAAACATTTCTATTATCAGTGGAACTTATTTGCACAATCATTTCTCTCTGAGTTTTATTCCTAAAATGATTTTTCCTTTAGTTTTGGAGCTCTTTTTGAACTACAACCACTTGATAAATTTATTTAAAATTTTCACCAAAATTTGGAGATGTCATGAGATGTTTTTTAAATCACTTTTATGCAAAAATATATTTCATTCATTTAATTTTTTGAGCTCTACACCAAGTGTCCAAATCTGGTCCAAAGAGCAATTTTGCACTACAACCCCTTTAAATATTTCTTTCTAGCTTCCACCAAAATTATGGGATGTTAATAGGAGTATATTATTCAACTTCATGCAAAAACCCATTGATGTTCTTTGAAAATTTTGAGTGAATCAACCTCTTTTTCATTCTGGCCCAGTTGGGTGTTTTCAACTGCGTCCCTAATTAATTTTGCCCTAGTGACCATGAGCTTTCTCGTGCTTGTAGTACTCCATACCAAACCCTTAAGTCCAGGAGAGTGGACCCATTGGAGGATTTTTAGTGCATGCAGCTATGCCTTTTTGCTTCTGTCCAGAATTGGTTTTCCTATAAACTTGCACTAACAAGTTTTTGATTTTGGCAAACTAACCTCACCACCCTCTGTATCATCTAAAGAGACATTGATCTGGAGAATTTGGCCACCGCAAGAATTGCCTAGATGACCTTGGCATTCTGTCAAACACCCTGAGTGCATAGCCAGTTTTGGCATGATTTTAAGTTTACTTTGTGAACTTGATCATCTGACCTAACAACCATGTCCATTGATCTCCTCACTAACCCTAACCTAGTCCTGTTATTTGCCAGCCCCGCTCAAGCACTCTAGCATGCCTTGGCATATTGCCGAGCACGTAGCGTGCATGCTCTGGGCGCGCCCAGAGCGCGCGTTTTGCACATGCGTGCACATGGGTCGCCGCGTCGCGCCCGGCCCTTGCTCGCCTGCAGAGCCACGCCCTCGGCCTCATCCACTCACCAGAACCCGCCAGCTCGCCCCTGGCGCCCTATAGCGCCGCCGTTAGGTCGGCCACGGCGGCTAGCGGCTGGCCACAGTGGGCTCCTGCCCTGGATGGCGCCGCCCGAACCACTCCAGCACGCCAGCTGCCCTCTGGAGCTGCTCGACCTCATCCGCAAGCCGTCTGCTAGCGCCCGTCGTCGCCACGTCGCCTGCAGCAACAGAACGGTGGTTCGCCGTCAAGCTTATCCCCGGCCGCCACGAACCAACCTCGTCCACCTATAAATAGGAGTCCCCGAGCTCGTCCAGGCACCCAAGCAGCCTCAAGCCATCCTCCTAGAATTCCCCCAGCCCGCAAGCGACGGCGGGAAGCCTTCTTCCCCGTCTCCGGCCAGTTCGGCCGCCGCCGCTCTCCGGTCCAATTCGTCGCAAGCAAGGCCTCCCCAGCCCATCCAGAGCCACCATCCACCTCCCCTAGATCTTGCGAAGCCACCCAACACCTCAAACCCGCTCAAGAATCACCGTAGTGCGAACCCCCAATTCTCCCGAAGCCACCGGCCGCCGCGAAGCTCACCGCCGGCGACTCCCTTCGTCCCCACCTACCTAATGACCACCGGGAGGACCGCTACGGGCTGTCGGATCCATCCCCGCCCTCAGAACCCCGCGAGGAACCGTTGTTCGTCGATGGCGATCGCCGGAGTCCCGCCATCGCTTGGGCAGAGGAGAAGGGAGGGAGTGGCGACTGGTCAAACCTGACTAGTGGGCCCCCTGGACCCACTGTCAGTGACCAGCCCCGCCACCACGTGCTTTAAGTGAAAGCGCAACGCCCCAGAGTACGTCTTCCCTGCTAAGAAAGCGCATTCTCATCGAAACGTTTTCTTTTCTGTTTTATTTTAAAAACAGAGTTTGACTGAAACTTTGACTGGCTATAAATTTTTAAATATAAATCCAAATGACTTGATTCTTTTTCTGTTGTTCCTCAAATATTGTCTAGTTTATTTTCAAATTTATTTCAAAATTTTCCAAACAACCTTTTTGTACTGTTTTTAAAGTATGTGTTAATTCAAATTTATTTAAAATAGGATTTGTTGGAGAGAGTAGAAAACTTTCAAAAGTTTTGGAGAGCACCTCACCTCTCCACACCTTGTAGGCAAGCATTCTGAACCCTGGCATAATGTTTTGTGGGTTGTTTGATACGGTTATAACACCACCTCGACATGAAGCATTGGTTATTTTTATGTGATGATATGATCATACACCTTGAGTGCATAAATGAAAATTGTTGCTGTTGGAAATGGATAAGCTTGTGATAGCAATCACCCTCATATGCCTCTCATGCCTACTGGGAAGGACACAGGAACGTCTCTATCTTGTGTAGACACGAGCTTGTCCCTTGTCGAGACGGTTATGACCAGTAGGGCAGGGGGAGGTATGATGAGTGGTGGTTGTGTCTGATGGCTGTGAAATATAATTCTTGAGCTAACCATGCAGGAAATACTTAAGCCTCCTGAGTCGGCCGTAGATCGAGTCTTGTGCCTGTAACCCCCATACTTGTTTCGTGCTGCCACTTGTCCCTGCCGTAGGTAGGGTACGGTTCAGTAAGTTGTCAACCCCTGTCCTAGAACACACCGTACAGAGAGGCCATGGTGGAAGATACCGGTTGTAGCCGGTAGGCATGCCACCTGGTCCGGGGGCATGGGTGTTTCCGGTTGGGACCGAGAGGGGAGGCCACCCCTTTGAGCGCGCGATAAAAATTTGATCCCATGCTACGCGAGGTTGTAGCCTCCCCACTTAGAGTTTTGCTTAACATGTGTCTGGGTGATTCCAGACACGAGTAAAGTTAAGCTGGTGTGTGCAAGTCAGGCGTGTTTTCGACTAAAAGACTGTAGACGGAATTAGTTCCGATGGACTAAAGAAATCCGTTACCCGTGGGTAAAGAGTACACCCTCTGCAGAGATATAATACCTATTCGAATAGCCGTGTCCATGGTTAAGGACTACAGTCTGGGATGGGTCAAGTGTCGGTCTTCGGAGGAAAAACTACTGAACCAGAACATTAGTTATGATGTGTGACATATGATGATTATGATTGTTATTATTGTGGATTAATCATTTTTATTATTTTGAATTTTATGAATATTCCTGAGACGGTTCTACTTCCTGGATACTCACTGTGATTATTCTTATATAAGCCCTTTATGAGGTGTCGCTCAGACGCCCGACTGTGGCATGCTTGTTATTTCATTTACTTATAAGCCCTTTATGTGGTGTTGCACAGACGCTCGACTGTGGCATGCTTGTTATTTCATTTACTTATAAGCCCTTTATGTGGTGTCGCACAGACGCCCGACTGAGGCACGCTTCATATTATTATCCTTTCGAGGCGTCGCTTCAGACACCCGATCGGTGCTTTTCATTTCTACTCCCTGATTGTTTACTCATGTTTTATTTGAATGATCTGCGTGCGTGCATCATGAACCTTATTTCATAACTGACGAAGTGATCATGGAATATTTCAAAACATGATTATCAATGGCTATATTATAGCTGTGTTCTTAATGTTTGCGAGTACATTCAAAGTACTCACTGGCTTGTCCCTGGCTATTGTCTTGGCCAGATTTCTTGCGTGGAAAGGAGCGTTGCGATGAAAGCCCCGGAACCTACGTAATGGTGATAGCAGCCTCGCGAAGATAGGAGTTATCTGGTCAGCTGTTCCTGTGGGAAATGGAGTCCCATAGACGCTGATGATCCGCAAACCGCTTCCGCCATCAACCTCTAGAAACAAATTGTTGTACCCATAGGCCAGAATGGTCTTGTACTTCATATTTTGTATTTTGCTTGGAGTTTCTGTAACAAGTTGGTGTCTCATCAGCTAACAGTAATCCTGGGGCTGGTGAGCACAAGGGCCGCTTTTGGGAAATTAATATCCCGAAAATCCGGTCCTGACAAACTTGGTATTAGAGCCAGGCTGACCATTGGCTAATCCTATCTTAGCCAGGTCGAAAAACCTAGGTAAACCAACCCACCAGACCTTAACCAAACCCCGGCCAGGCTTCTCGTGTAAGATAGCCTCACAGTGACCCGACACCTTTTGGCAGTCGGTGCGCAACCTATCAGCCTAACCTGTCAGTCACACGCCAGTGACCGGCCCCTGAATAGTCTTTTTCGCAAGCGTGCGAAGGAAGACTCCGTCCCCTTTTTCTATAAAAGGGCACGCTAGTCTCAACCCAGCAGAGCACAACCTCTACCCCAAACCAAGCTATAATGCCAGGACCCATTGTTCACAATGAGACCACAGCAACCAACCTTGGAGGTTTTGTGATTGTGCTAGCAAACCTCACCCGCCGTGCCTTTGCATTAGAAGAGCCCCCAGAATATGTTGTGTACCAAGGGTCCATGAGCGGTGAGAGCCGTCAATTTTGGGCCACTGTACACGTCTATGGTAGGGGTCTATCACCAGAACGCCCCTACAGGTTCACCGGAAGGACAACTTCCTTTGAGCCACAAGCCATCCAACTAGCTGCCCGAGAAGCTATAGTTTAACTCCGGCACTTGTCGCCCAGAGTTAACTGTCGCTCCTTCTACTACTACCCCAGCCGTAACGGGTATGGTAGACCACCACAAGTTGCCAACGGAGATCACGAGACGGATCGTGCATTATTGCATCTGGTGCGCTATGTAAGTGCACTAGAGGGACTGTTCGTTCAAATCACCCTAGATCTGATCACAACTCGTGGAGAACTGATCCGCCGACCCCCAGCAAGAAGAGAAGATGAGCCCGACGCCGACAACCCAGTCGTGCTGTTCGGACAACCGATCGAGACCTTGAGGTCAGCCCCAGCCATCAACCAAGGTGCTTTGATGACCCCAGAAGTGCTTCGTCACCTTTTGGGAACACACTCCAACGGTATTGTGGCCAACAATCCCCGCGATGGTCATCATCACTACCCCGACCCTGCAGTTCCGCAACCCCCTCCAGCTAACCCCGATGGTGAGGCCAATGGAGAAACCTCGACAACCACAAGGCACGCTCGCTTAGATATAAATGAGGTAGACTAAGTCACTCGAGTAGTACCGAGTCTCAGTATGTCCACAACCTGTAGTTGTGTGATCTTGTATTACCGCAGTGTTGTCTGCATGTGCGCCCCTATTTTAAAAAATAGCTGTGCATAAGTGTGTTGATGTACGATTGCATTTTTAATTCCGGGCGTAGCTACCAAAACCAATCCCAACGACACCCACAGTAATGCGTCGCTTTGGCGAGATGTGTGTATCTGTGGCTCTGACCCCGACCCCATAGGGCAGAACTGACAAACTAGTTGCCCTTCACTGCGGTAAATAACCCAGCCCAGTTGCTTTATAAAAGGCCACCTCGTGACCTTGCCGAGTACCCATCATCTTGTGCGCAACCCTCACAACCATTTCTTACCATGCCGAGCCCTAGCATTTATCTGAGAACCCTAGATGCAACCCCGGGTAGTTCTGTTAAAATATTGTGGGACTTTACCTGCAGTACCATGGGTTCTACCCAGCCACCCCTGTACGAGCTGCTCAAGTCAAGGATCACCTCATCCACCTCGAAATATTGGGCAGTAGTGCACATCCCTCCCGTAAACTCAAATTAGGACCCAACAGAAGTCTCCTTCCTAGGGAGATCTATGCCAACTCCGCAGATGGCCATAGAAGCGGCTGCACACGAAGCACTTGTTCGCCTTCGATTCGCGGTACCCTATGCCAGCGAACGAGGGTATTACTACTTTCCGAGCCGTGCAACACCCGGGGAAGTGACATCTTTTCCCGGTGGACGAATTGAGAGAAACCCAGTACTGGCCAACCTTGTCCAGTATGTCATCGCTCAAGAGCGTTTGACCCAGCGAGTGATGGGTTATCTCCAGAGCCTCGCTGATTTAAATCCTCAGATCGCCATCGGCAGACCACTGAGGCCCGACCAGGAGAGACGCGTTCATCGACTGATCAATCCGCTTCCCCCGATAGAAGAAGAGTGCGCCCCAGTACCAGAGACGTTTTCTCGGGACCCCGTCCAGTTGCCATTTTCATTCTAGACGTCACCGCTATGTTCTTTTATTCTCGCATTTAGTTAAGTGTTGTAACTCATGCGTGTTATTCTAAATCTTGAGCGATGCGATGAACATTTGGTTTCAATTGTAATGAGTAATTTTTGCTGCTGTAAATTTTGATTAACTATTTTTTTCCTCGCGAGAAATCCTGGAGTGAGATTTCTTTTCCCTGAGTTGCTACAGCATATATCTCCTCACGACATGGAATTTTATTCACGCAGCACCACGGCAGCAGACTCACAACTGCAAGCACTCGAACACATACACTACTCGCAACACCACGTAACCATGTTGCATCTGGCTAATCATCTCCCTAACACACCCCAGTCTCTAAAGGAGAGATTAGTGGGTAATCATCCGGGTACAAGTTACCCAACATACCGACAACAGTCAACACCCGACACCACACCTACTCCTCGTGATTACCGCCGCCGCGGAGAGCCAACACTCGAGCGGCAGCATCACGATGATCAACGAGGATCATCGCACACAGGAGCACGGAGAGCCCCAGCAATGCCGCCAGCCCTCCGCACATCAGGATCACGTACCAATCCGGCATCGCCTCCGCCATTAAAACCTCGTCTCTAGCTTCTGTAAACGGAAATGGAGGAGGAAGAAGGGGAAGGAGAAGTGAGGCTAGGTGTGAGGAAGAAGAGAGAAGCACCTCGGCCGTTTTATAGCTCGAGCTCGGTGTACGGTGGGCGAAGTCCACCAGCGCCGCTCGTCGCCCAATCGCCGGTGTTCGGAGGCGAATCCGCGAGCAGTGCCGACAGCACGCTGGCCCGCGAGGTGAGTGCACGCTGCACCAGCAGCTAGCACGCCGCGCACTACCGCGGGTACGGCCTAGATGCCCTACGCGCTAGACGTCGCCCATGGAGAAAGCGTGGGAAAGCACGCGAGAGAGAGGAAGAAGAGAGAGCCAGAGGAAGAAGAAGAGGCTGACAGTGGGCCCCGGGTCCACCTGTCAGCCAGAGAGAGCACTGTGCTCTCGGGTATGACCAGCGTATTTTAAATTTAGAATTTATTCTAAATTTACTGTATCCAACGTAGAAATCTCTCGTTTTCCCCCCTAACCGTAGATTTTCCCACACAGCGCCAGTGTTCCACACTGTGGTTTCACACCACTTATTGCCCTCGCACTGTAGCCACATTTTATTGGTTATATTTTCTTAAAGCAGCTTTTAGCAAATCTCGAGGACGAGATTTTTCTTAAGGGGGGTAGTGTTGTGACACCCCAAAATTTTGACCTTGTTTCATTGATTTAAAATTTTGCCAGGAAATTTAAACTTTCATTTTTTGGATTTTCCCTTGATTTCAAAGCCATTCTTTTCTTTGTTATTATGGAGTTTTTACCCCAAGTAAAAACTTTCCAAATATACTATTGGACTTGTTTGCCCTTTCAAAAAAAAACATTTCTATTATCAGTGGAACTTATTTGCACAATCATTTCTCTCTGAGCTTTATTCCTAAAATGATTTTTCCTTTAGGTTTGGGGCTCTTTTTGAACTACAACCACTTGATAAATTTATTTAAAATTTTCACCAAAATTTGGAGATGTCATGAGATGTTTTTTAAATCACTTTTATGCAAAAATATATTTCATTCATTTAATTTTTTGAGCTCTACACCAAGTTTCCAAATCTGGTCCAGAGAGCAATTTTGCACTACAACCCCTTTAAATATTTCTTTCTAGCTTCCACCAAAATTATGGGATGTTAATAGGAGTATATTATTCAACTTGATGCAAAAACCCATTGATGTTCTTTGAAAATTTTGAGTGAATCAACCTCTTTTTCATTCTGGCCCAGTTGGGTGTTTTCAACTGCATCCCTAATTAATTTTGCCCTAGTGACCATGAGCTTTCTTGTGCTTGTAGTACTCCATACCAAACCCTTAAGTCCAGGAGAGTGGACCCATTGGAGGATTTTTAGTGCATGCAGCTATGCCTTTTTGCTTCTGTCCAGAATTGGTTTTCCTATAAACTTGCACTAACAAGTTTTTGATTTTGGCAAACTAACCTCACCACCCTCTGTATCATCTAAAGAGACATTGATCTGGAGAATTTGGCCACCCCAAGAATTGCCTAGATGACCTTGGCATTCTGTCAAACACCCTGAGTGCATAGCCAGTTTTGGCATGATTTTAAGTTTACTTTGTGAACTTGATCATCTGACCTAACAACCATGTCCATTGATCTCCTCACTAACCCTAACCTAGTCCTGTTATTTGCCAGCCCCGCTCAAGCACTCTAGCATGCCTTGGCATATTGCCGAGCACGTAGCGCGCGTTTTGAACGTGCGTGCGCACGGGTCGCCGCGTCGCGCCCGGCCCTTGCTCTCCTGCAGAGCCATGCCCTCGGCCTCATCCACTCACCAGAACCCGCCAGCTCGCCCCTGGCTCCCTACAGCGCCGCCGTTAGTTCGGCCACGACGGCTAGCGGCTGGCCACAGTGGGCTCCTGCCCTGGACGGCGCCGCCCGAACCACTCCAGCGCGCCAGCTGCCCTCTGGAGCAGCTCGACCTCATCCGCAAGCCGTCTGCTAGCGCCCGTCATCGCCACATCGCCTGCAGCAACAGAATGGCGGTTCGCCGTCAAGCTTATCCCCGGCCGCCGCGAACCAACCTTGTCCACCTATAAATAGGAGTCCCCGAGCTCGTCCAGGCACCCAAGCACCCTCAAGCCATCCTCCTAGAATTCCCCCAGCCCGCAAGTGACGGCGGGAAGCCTTCTTCCCCGTCTCCGGCCAGTTCGGCCGCCGCCGCTCTCCGGTCCAATTCGTCGCAAGCAAGGCCTCCCCAGCCCATCCAGAGCCACCATCCTCCTCCCCTCGATTTTGCGAAGCCACCCAACACCTCAAACCCGCTCAAGAACCACTGTAGTGCAAACCCCCAATTCTCCCGAAGCCACCGGCCACCGCGAAGCTCACCGCCGGCGACTCCCTTCGTCCCCACCTACCTAATGACCACCGGGAGGACCGCCCCGGGCTGTCGGATCCATCCCCGCCTTCAGAACCCTGCGAGGAACCGCCGTTCGTCGACGGTGATCGCCGGAGTCCCGCCATCGCTCGAGCAGAGGAGAAGGGAGGGAGTGGCGACTGGTCAAACCTAACCAGTGGGCCCCCTGGACCCACTGTTAGTGACCAGCCCCGCCACCACGTGCTTTAAGTGAAAGCGCAACGCCCCAGAGTATGTCTTCCCTGCTAAGAAAGCGCATTCTCATCGAAACGTTTTCTTTTCTGTTTTATTTTAAAAACAGAGTTTGACTGAAACTTTGACTGGCTATAACTTTTTAAATATAAATCCAAATGACTTGATTCTTTTTCTGTTGTTCCTCAAATATTGTCTAGTTTATTTTCATATTTATTTAAAAACTTTCCAAACAACCTTTTTGTACTGTTTTTAAAGTATATGTTAATTCAAATTTATTTAAAATAGGATTTGTTGGAGAGAGGAGAAAACTTTCAAAAGTTTTGGAGAGCACCTCACCTCTCCACACCTTGAAGGCAAGCATTCTGAACCCTGGCATAATGTTTTGTGGGTTGTTTGATACGGTTATAACACCACCTTGACATGAAGCGTTTGTTATTTTTATGTGACGATATGATCATACACCTTGAGTGCATAAATGAAAATTCTTGCTGTTGGAAATGGATAAGCTTGTGATAGCAATCACCCTCATATGCCTCTCATGCCTACCGGGAAGGACCCGGGAAAGTCTCTGTCTTATGTAGACGTGAGCTTGTCCCTCGTCGAGACGATTATGACCAGTAGGGCAGGGCAAGGTATGATGAGTGGTGGTTGTGTCTGATGGCTGTGAAATATAATTCTTGAGCTAACCATGCAGGAAATACTTAAGCCTCCTGAGTCGGCCGTAGATCGAGTCTTGTGCCAGTAACCCCCATACTTGTTTCATGCTGCCACTTGTCCCTGCCGTAGGTAGGGTACGGTTCAGTAAGTTGTCAACCCCTGTCCTAGCACACACCATACAGAGAGGCCATGGTGGAAGATACTGGTTGTAGCCGGTAGGCATGCCACCTGGTCCGGGGGCATGGGTGTTTCCAGTTGGGACCGAGAGGGGAGGCCACCCCTTAGAGCACACGATCAAAATTTGATCCCATGCTACGTGAGGTTGTAGCACCCCACTTAGAGTTTTGCCTAATAGGTGTTTGGGTGATTCCAGACACGAGTAAAGTTAAGCTGGTGTGTGCAAGTCAGGCGTGTTTTTGACTAAAAGACCGTAGACGGAATTAGTTCCGATGGACTAAAGAAATCCGTTACTCGTGGGTAAAGAGTACACCCTCTGTAGAGATATAATACCTATTCGAATAGCCTTGTCCATGGTTAAGGACTACAGTCTGGGATGGGTCAAGTGTCGGTCTTAGTGTCGGTCTTCGGAGGAAAAACTACTGAACCAGAACATTAGTTATGATCTATGACATATGATGATTATGATTATTATTATTGTGGACTAATAATTTTTATTATTTGAATTTTATGAATATCCCTGAGACGGTTCTACCTCCTGGATACTCACTGTGATTATTCTTATATAAGCCCTTTATGAGGTGTCGCTCAGACGCCCGACTGTGGCATGCTTGTTATTTCATTTACTTATAAGCCCTTTATGTGGTGTCGCACAGACGCCTGACCGTGACATGGTTGTTATTTCATTTACTTATAAGCCCTTTATGTGGTGTCGCACAGACGCCCGACTGAGGCACGCTTCATATTATTATCCTTTCGAGGTGTCGCTTCAGACACCCGGTCGGTGCTTTTCATTTCTACTCCCTGATTGTTTACTCATGTTTTATTTGAATGATCTGCGTGCATGCATCATGAACCTTATTTCATAACTGATGAAGTGATCATGGAATATTTCAAAACATGATTATCAATGGCTATATTATACATGTGTTCTTAATGTTTGCGAGTACATTCAAAGTACTCATTGGCTTGTCCTTGGCTATTGTCTTGGCCAGATTTCTTGCATGGAAAGGAGCGTTGCGATGAAAGCCCCGGAACCTACATAATGGTGATAGCAGCCTCGCGATGATAGGAGTTATCCTGGTCAGCTATTCCTGTGGGAAATGGAGTCCCATAGATGCTGATGATCTGCAAACCGCTTCCGCCATCAACCTCTAGAAACAAATTGTTGTACCCATAGGTCAGAATGGTCTTGTACTTCATATTTTGTATTTTGCTTGGAGTTTCTATAACAAGTTGGTGTCTCATCAGCTAACAGTAATCCTGGGGCTGGTGAGCACAAGGGCCGCTTTTAGGAAATTAATATCCCGAAAATCCGGTCCTAACACTAATCTAGGACTCCCTCAGTAGCCCCCGAACCAGTCTTCAATGACAATGAGTCCGGCGTGCAGTATTGTCTTCGGCATTGCAAGGCGGGTTCTTCTCCAATTTCCAAGTGTTTGTAAGCAGTGTCCGGCTCCATAAATGTTGAACCTCTTGGCTTATGTGCCTAATAAGGGCTTTCTCCCACGCATCGAATGAATACGAGGCGCGAGGGCATTTTTACATTCGCCCCTAGCCAGATAAATAAATTGTCTATTAAAGGGATGGGGATTCTTAGATCTGATCCAAACCATCCTTCCCCAGCGAGAATCCATCAGAGCATGTTTCAGAAAGATCCATTCCAGCATGGCCGACCTCCACAGCTCCTCCTCCCGCCCCCGTAGCCCTAAGCCCGGTGATTGGGAGAGGTGTTCAGTCCCGCACAGTCAATTAGTCAAACTGCAGACTAAGGGATTTCTCCCTCCGGCGTATATGGTGCCCGTTCGAGCCGGGCTTGCCACCTACAATGGCGGACAGCAAGCGGAGAGCTTTCCCTGTCCCTCCATGGGGGAACGGGTTTGCCTTGTTCCCTATTTACTAAGGGGAGTCGGAGTTCCAATTCATCCGTTTCTCCGCGGGCTCCTGGAGTTCTACGGCCTCCAATTACACAATCTCACCCTGCCTCCATTCTACACATCGTCGGCTATGTTGCTCTCTGCGAGTTGTTCCTGGGCTACGAGGCTCACTTCGAGCTATGGAAAAGGCTATTTTGCCTCGTCCCTCGCACACAGGGGGAATCACTTTATCAAGTGGGCAGAGGCAAAATATGGCGCATCGCTGATACCGGATACCTGTCCGGTACCCCAAAGAAGCCGTCCGAAGACTACCCTTCCGGACCCTGTTCGGCGAGGTCTTTGTGAGTTCAACAATGCTCCTCTGAAGAAGCGCCCAAGTTGGTGCCCACAGAGCCCCCAGGCGGAAGACAACGGAGAAGTCCTCTATCTGATGAACCGGATCAAGGCACTAGCTCAATCAGGATTGACAATAATCGAAGTTATGTCAATTTGCCTAATGCGGGGAGTGTAGCCACTCCAATATCATGGGCACCCCTTGTGGTGTTATAACGGGGCAGATGACGCCACCCGCTGTGGGCGTAAGGGTCCGAACAATGCTGCCGCTCTAGCAAAAATCCTGTCCGAATTGTTCAAGGGTGAGGAAGAGGAGTTCACCCGCATCAAACCATGAGATGGATTCTCCATGTACAATCCTCCAAGCTGGGTAAGTTATATCTCCCTGCTCCCATTTTCCCGCATTCTTTGTCGTAAGTATTCACCTTGCCACTTTGCGGCAGGAACTGTGAAAAGCCATAAAGGAGGTCTGCAGCCCTTCTCCACAACCAAAGGACCCTGATTGGGCCCTCGACTCCGGACTTGAAGAGGATCCGGTTATATCTGTGGAGCTGATAGACCGACAGTTCTATCAGTTAAGCTGCGACAATGCCATGGTGGCCATTACGGCCGACTATCCCGGACTGCTCCCTGCATCGCAAGTAAGAAAAACCAAAAATCCTAACTCCCAAAACTAGGATCCCCTTTTAAACACTTCACCCACCATATACACATGGCATTTTTTTTACAGGGAAGGCATTTGGGACGCCTTGCCGAACCCGCAGCAACTCACCAACCAGAGGCGCCGAGGCCGGGTAGGCCAAAAAGGAAGGCGGTTAGGACGGAGACGCCGACGCAAAGGTATAAAACCCCCGCTCCTTGGTCGTCGTCTTTCTCAAAATGTAATGACACCCGTGTTTCTTTAATAGAAAAAAACGCTCGCCGGAATATGTCCGGCGATGTTGCCGATCACGCCTCCACCAGTCGGGCGCCAGGACCGGACATAGAGGTGGAAGACGATATGGGGCAGGTACCGGATAATCCCCCTACGGAGGATGCGGATAGATTATCCGCTACTAACTCAGAAGTGGAAAGCGCCATGAATCATAGGCGCCTCCGGGCCGTACTCCATGACGCTTGTTTCTCACCAGAGGCATTTGATGCCTTCAATTCTAGAGAGGCGTACCTCCGTGCCGCTCAAGATGGCCTAGCCAGAGCCACGGATCAGTATGTAAAGGATGTATGGGTGAGTGAATCTGGTGATTTATATGTATCAGTAGCCCCTGAGACTTGAAACAGTTAGCAGAACTGATTTAAGGATCATCTTTATTGTGAAGGTTCTTACAGAGAACAATAATAGGCTGTCCCAGGAGCTGGAGGAATGCAAGACCCAACCGCGGGCCGCTGTTGCCGCATTGCAGGAATAGAAAAAGCCTCCCACTGGTAACATTTACTTTAAAGAATGATGGTTACCATATAGTGTGCGGCGTGGCTGTAGATCTAACAACACATGTTGCAGATGAATCTGGAGAGAATCCGGAGGTCCAACATGTTATGCGACAGCTAGAGGCTGGCAAACATGTGCTGACTGAAGTTAGGCGGGAGAAAAACAATCTCCAAGATGCCAATATTATGCTGAGCGTGGAACTAAAAGACGTTCGTGGCCAGCTTGCAGACTCTGAGAAGGAGAATAAGCGGCTTCGGCGCGGCATTTTCAGTAAGTGCTTGAATGAATCCTTTTAAAGGAGTTCGGCGAAGAAGTCAACTAACAATGTTATGTCTATAGGTATGCCGACGGGTCGTCCCGCGGAGAAAATGCCCGGGTCTGCGGGTGATCTTCTGTCTGAGCTGTCACATCTGCATGAACAAGTTCGGCAGGTGATGCAGGGTGTTGCCCAGGCCTTGTGGCCATTCGTCTCCCTGCCAGAGGGCGTTGCCGAGCTTATGGAGAAGCTCAAGGGAGCACGGTGGCGCTTCTGATTATGGAAGATATCAGCCTGCCAATAGGGTGCCAGAGAAGCCTGGGCCATGGTGAAGACGTGGTATACCAAGGCAGACCCAAATCACATGGCCGAAGTCGGACCTGTGGGGCCCGATGGAAAAGAGATCCCCGTTAGCTTAGTTTATGGGCAGGTAGAATTAGCCGCAAAGTATTCTCAACAGGATTGTAAGCTAGACCGCATGTTGGATGGTATAGAAGAGGAATTTAGCCAGTCTGCATAACTATGTAATTAAAGTGACATGTATAATGCCTTCTAGTCGGATTGTAGATCATTTGTCGTTGTGGACCTTTTCGCTTCAACCTCCGGGCCCAATAGTCTGGAGTGTATCCGAATACCCGCTTAGTTATATAAGAACCGGGGTATGGTGGAGACTAGGCGTAGGGGTCATTAGTGCTTTATCAGACAAGTGCCCAACTAGTTATGTTATATTACATGGGTAGTAAGAAACATATTCCGGGGAGAATAATTCCATTAAGGGTTCCTTTCCCTGGGTAAGCATGCCCTAAAGTGCATGTTCGGACTACGATAGGAAACGTAGGAAAAACATCTGGGGGCAGATATGGACAATAAAAATCATATTTTGTTCACCGACCGAATATTCCCTTAAGAACGCTAGCTTTCGGCTTCACCCAGTCTGAGGTACACATCCGGCTGACCCGGCAGTAACAATCACAGAGGTGCTCCCCTTATGCCCTAGCCGAATTAACGGGAATGTAGGGCATAAATACAAGAGCTAGGCAACCCAGCTTGGCCAAAACTTAAGTCATATCGATGCATATAATGGTGAAAAAAGGTACATGCGGAAGTATAACACGTGTGTGGGGCATGAGGCCCAGATAAATAATTTAAGCTTCTGTGAAAGAAGCCCCCAGGTATGAAGAGTGCGGCTAGCGCATCTGTAATGTGCAAGTGAGGCACAAGGTGACCCGTGAAGGCCTAGAGAAATAATAAAAGAAAGAAAGAAAACAAGACAGATAATCTATAGGCAGAAAATGGACAAAGGGAGGGAACTAACATAGAGTCCAGTGCTAGGCGTAGAATCTTCGGAGCCTGGCCGCGTTCCATGGGTTTGGCTCAAGTCGACTAGTCGATGCATCCCGCAGTCGGTACGCTCCACCGGTCAGAACTTGGTCAATAATGAAGGGACCTTCCCATTTGGGCTCGAGCTTGTTCCTTTTCTTATCCGGCAGGCGTAGAACTAGTTCGCCAACGTTATAAGTTTTGGCCCGTACTTCTCTCCTTTGGTATCTGCGAGCCTGTTGCTGATAAAATGCGGAACGGGCTTTGGCTACGTCGCGCTCCTCCTCTAGGGTGTCCAAACTGTCCTGCTGATTGAGCTCGGCTTCTCTTTCTTCGTACATGCACTCTCGAGCTGAGTCATGAATTATGTCACAGGGCAAGACTGCCTCTGTGCCGTACACCATAAAGAAGGGTGTATATCCGGTACTACAATTCGGTGTGGTCTGCAGCCCCCAGAGTACGGAGTCGAGCTCCTCTACACAGTGCGTGTTAGACTCCGTTAAGGAGCTCACTAATCTGGGTTTAATGCCACTCATTATAATACCGTTGGCTCGCTTGACTTGACCGTTGGTTTATGGGTGATAGACTGAAGCATAATCGAGCTTGATGCCCATTTTGCTGCACCAGAGTTTTACCTCATCGGCCGTGAAGTTCGTGCCATTATCAGTGATGATGCTGTGGGGGACGCCATAACGGTGTACAACCCTGGATATGAAGTCTATCACCGGTCCGGATTCGACTGTTTTAACAGGTTTGGCCTCTATCCATTTGGTGAATTTATCCACCATGACCAATAAGTATTTTTTCTTGTGGGTTCCCCCTTTAAGGGGTCCAACCATGTCAAGCCCCCAGACCGCAAAGGGCCATGTAATGGGGATTGTTTGGAGGGCGGTGGGTGGCATGTGGCTTTGATTTGCAAAGAGCTGGCAACTGGTGCAGCGTTGGACCAAGTCCTGTGCATCTGCCCGGGCCGTTGGCCAATAAAATCCTGTGCGGAAGGCCTTGCTTACAAGAGCCCGGGCTACGGCGTGATGACCACCAAGTCCGGCATGAATTTCTGCCAAAATATTTCGCCCTTCCTCTTCGGAGATGCGCCTTTGAAGGACTCTGGTAGTGCTTTTTTTGTACAATTCTCCCTCATGGACCCTGTAAGCCTTGGATCGCCGCACTATGTAGCGTGCCTCATTTTGGTCCTCCGGAAGTTCCTGTCTAGTTAGGTAGGCCAGGAATGGTTCTGTCCATGGGGCAATAATGGCCATTATTTCGTGGGCTGAAGGTGTTATTTCGGTGGCGGAGCCTCCGATTATGTCAGAGAGTTCGGTATCGGGTATTTTGGCCGGGTCCGGACTGTTGTTACCGGTGTCCCCTTCCCATACTACGTATAGCTTGAACAGCCTTTGCAAAAATATGTTGGGGGGACCGCATCACGTTTTGCACCGATGCGGGCGAGGATATCCGCCGCCTGATTGTTTTCCCGAGCCACATGGTGAAATTCGAGTCCCTCGAACCGACCTGACATTTTTAGGACGGCGTTTCGATAGGCCACCATTTTCGGATCCTTGGCATCAAAATCTCCATTTATTTGGGATATTGCGAGGTTTGAATCCCCGCGCACCTCTAGGCGTTGAATGCCCATGGAGATTGCCATCCGAAGACCATGCAACAGAGCTTCGTATTCGGCTGCATTGTTGGAGTCTGTATACAATATTTGCAATACGTACTAAACAGTATCTCCGGTTGGGGACGTCACGACGACGCCAGCCCCTACACCAGCCAGCATTTTAGAACCGTCAAAGTGCATGATACAATTGGAGTATGCGCCGTACTCTTGAGGGAGGTCGGCCTCCGTCCATTCGGCAACGAAGTCGGCCAATACTTGCGATTTGATGGCTCATCGAGGTTTGTATGTTATGTCGAACGGGAGGATCTCAATAGCCCATTTGGCAATCCGGTCTGTAGCGTCGCGGTTGTTTATAATATCATTAAGTGGCACTTTCGATGCTACTGTAATCGAACACTCTTGAAAGTAGTGTCGTAGCTTCCGCGATGCCATGAATACCGCATATGCTATCTTTTGGTAATGCGGGTACCGTGATTTGCATGGAGTGAGGACAGTGGATACATAGTATACCTGCTTCTGAAGAGGGAATTTATGTCTGTCCACTTCCCGTTCGACAATGAGCACCGCGCTTACAACTTGATGAGTTGCCGCAATGTACAACAACATTGGTTCGCCGATGTTTGGCGCGGCCAGGATTGGGTTGGTTGCCAAGATGGCCTTTATTTCTTCCAATCCGGCTATGGCTGCGTCCGTCCACTCGAAGTGTTCGGTGCACCGAAGGAGGCGATAAAGGGGTAAAGCCTTTTCTCCTACGCGGGAGATAAAGCAGCTTAGAGCCGCCACACATCCAGTTACCTTCTGGATTTGTTTGAGGTCTGTTGGGGTAGCCAACTGTGACAAAGCTCGGATTTTGGCCGGATTAGCTTCAATACCTCTACTGGAGACAATGAAACCCAGGAGCTTTCCGGCTGGTACGCCGAAAACGCATTTTTCTGGATTGAGCTTGATGTCATATGTTCAGAGGTTGTCGAATGTGACCTCAAGTCGTCTATCAAAGAGTCGACGTGTTTGGTTTTGACGACCACATCGTCTACGTATGCCTCTACTGTTTTGCCGATTTGTTTCTCCAGACATGTCTGAATCATGCACTGATATGTTGCGACGACGTTTTTGAGCCCAAAAGGCATTGTGTTAAAATAGAAGGGACCATATGGTGTGATGAATGCTATTGCGGCTTGGTAAGACTCCGCCATCTTGATTTGGTTGTAACCGGAGTATGCGTCGAGGAAACACAATGGCTCATGTCCTGCGGTAGCATCAATGATTTGATCGATGCGTGGGAGGGGGAAGGGATCCTTTGGGCAAGCTTTATTGAGGTCTTTGAAATTGACACAAAGGCACCAGGTTTGTCCTTCTTTGGTACCATCACCAGGTTTGCTAGCCAGTCTGGGTGTTTTATTTCTCTGATGAATTCGGCCTCCAATAACTTGGCTAGTTCCTCTCCCATGGCATGTCTCTTAGGTTCGGAGAAACGCCGAAGATCTTGCTTGACCGGCTTGAATCCATTTAGGATATTGAGGCTATGCTCGGCCAGCCTACGTGGGATTCCTGGCATGTCTGAGGGATGCCAGGCGAATATGTCCCAGTTCTCGCGCAGGAACTCTCGTAGTGCGGTGTCCACAGTGGGGTTTAATTGTGCCCCGATGGGTGGACTTGGAATTTGACTATTTCATCCGCTGGTTTAAAAGAGGTGGACTTGGATCTCTTGTCGAGTATCACGTCATCCCTGTCCACTGTGGAGTGTAGCGTGGTTAATTCCTCGGCCGAGAGGGCTTCGGATAATGCCTCGAGGGCCAGTGCGGCTGTTTTGTTTTTGGCGCGGAGTGTTGTGTCCGGATCACTGGAGAGAGTGATGATTCCGTTGGGCCCGGGCATTTTGAGCTTCATGTATCCGTAATGGGGTACGGCTTGGAAGATTGTGAACGCCTCCCGTCCTAAAAGAGCGTGATAACCACTGGTGAACGGGGCCACTTGGAATGTAATTTCTTCGGACATGTAATTATCCGGCGTGCCGAATACCACATCTAGTGTGATTTTCCCAGCACAACGTGCTTCCCGACTGGGGATGATTCCTTTAAAGGTTGTGCTACTTTGCTCAATGCGGTTCCAGTCTATTTCCATCTTTTGAAGAGTTTCCTAATAGATGAGGTTTAATCCGTTGCCGCCGTCCACGATTGGACTGAGGACCAGTGCGGCTGGTGCTCGGGCTGTTCGGAATTTATATTCGTCACTGGCATTGGAGGTCATAGCCGTGTCACTCCATGGATTTATTGCTGCTATGTGGCAGATTTCGGCCATGTTGCGGAGTGTTCGCTTGCGCCTATTATTTGACCCGAAGGTCTCAAACACAGTTAACACCATATTGTTATCCACGGGATGGTGCTCTGTGGTATTTGGGATAAGAAGATCCTCACCACTTTTGGCCACCTGCCGGAGTATCCAACATGCTCTAAGGTTGTGCGTTGGTATTATATCCGCTGTACTATGAATTTTGCAGGGGCGGTTGAGCCATCCCTCCAGTACGGTTCCATGCCCTGTAGAGGGTTTTTGCTTTTTGGTAGTTGACCCGGGTGTAGTGTGATAATGCACCCTTTTATTTCGGACCGGGTTTGTATTCAGGGCCGGATTATCCCAAAAGTTCGTTTTGGTTTTCCAGGCACTTTCCATCGCACAGTACTTTCGTACTATGGACGCCAAGTCAGCGAAGCGTGTTATCTCACGGCGATTTATGGCATTAAGGATTCCCTTGTCCATGCAATTATTGCAGAAAAATAGGATTGCATCTTCCTCGCGACAGTCTTTAACCTTGTTCATCGTAAGGAGGAATCTGGCCCAATAGTGATGTACTGTTTCCTAGGGCTCTTGCCTGATGTGGGAAAGATCGCTTATGTTTTGGTGGGTGGGTGGAATTGAATCTGAACCCTTACCCGATCTGGGATCCAGGGGCCGAGGAGTTTCCAATTTAGGAAGTTCTGGTTCTGGGATGTTACCCGATAATCCTGGCCCGCTGCCTGACTCTAAGTTCAGGGATTGGATGTTGTCCTCCCGCGAACGGGCGTCCGGCTCGGAGTGCTCGGGAATTCAGACATAGCTGGTCCTCAAGATAGAGGAAAGGTCGCCGCATTGTTCCTCCACCACTGCAATATGATGGGTGACCGGTGGAGAGTTAATCTCCCTTTGATCGGGTTTAAGCCCAATCCGATCATAGTCCGTAGCGACTCCCAAGGCGGCGATGCGATCCAAGAGCTCGTTTAAGGAGGTGAGCTCCATTGGATCCATCTATTCGGCGAGTGCCGATTTGACGTGGAGGTTGTTTTCGATGACGCGAGAAGTCATCATCGGCGCGGTGGCCGAACGGGCGGTCATGATGAAACTGCCTAGCCGGAGAGTTTGGCTGACAACCAAAGCTCCTCCAGCAGTAGTACCGTCTCTAAAGACAAGACGAGACATCCTTCCTTCTGGCGATGGCATAGAGGAATTCTCAATGAAAGCACCAATGTCGGTGTCAAAACCGGCGGATCTCGGGTAGGGGGTCCCGAATTGTGCGTCTAAGGCGGATGGTAACAGGAGGCAGGGAACATGATGTTTTACCCAGGTTCGGGCCCTCTTGATGGAGGTAAAACCCTACGTCCTGCTTGATTAATATTGATGATATGGGTAGTACAAGAGTAGATCTACCACGAGATCAGAGAGGCTAGACCCTAGAAGCTAGCCTATGGTATGATTGTATGTTGTCCTACGGACTAAAACCCTCTGGTTTATATAGACACCGGAGGGGGCTAGGGTTACACAAGGTCGGTTACAAAGGAGCAGATATGCATATCCGTATTGTCTGATCTTGCCTTCCACGCCAAGTAGAGTCCCATCCGGACACGAGACGAAGTCTTCAATCTTGTATCTTCATAGTCCAACAGTCCGGCCAAAGGATATAGTCTGGCTGTCCGGAGACCCCCTAATCTAGGACTCCCTCAGACCCTATCGGATGCCCGCAAATGATCTGGAGGAGATTAAGAAGCAGACTAGTACTTTTGTTCATCACCATGGGGAGCCCCAGTACTTTTGATTGAGAAGAAGGATAAGTCCCTAAGAATAGTTGTTGATTATGGTGTGTTGAATGAGGTGACGATCAAGAACAAATACCCACTGTTGATGATCAATGATTTGTTCGACCAACTGCAAGGAGCTAAGGTGTTTTCAAAGATCGATCCGCGATCAGGATATCACCAGTTAAAAATTCGAGAGAAGGATATGCCAAAGACAGCATTCACCACACGGTACGAGTTGTATGAATATACAGTCATGTCATTTGGACTGACTAACGCCCCTGCCTACATCATGAGCATGATGAACAAAGTGTTCATGGAATATCTGGATAAGTTTGTTGTGGTGTTCATTGATGATATAATGGTATACTAAAAGAATGAGGAGGAGCACAAGGAGCATTTGCGTTTAGTTCTCGAGAAACTCAGGGAACATCAGTTGTATGCCAAGTTCAGCAAATGCGAGTTTTGGTTGAAGGAAGTCGGATTCCTTGGACATGTTATATCAGGAGAAGGTATAGCGGTAGACCCCATCAAGGTTCAGTCAGTCACTGAATGGTTGGCACCCACTTCAGTTAGCGAGATCCGCAGTTTTCTTGGACTCGCGGGATACTACCGAAGATTCATTGAGAATTTTTCCAAGATTGCGAAGCCAATGATAGAGTTATTAAAGAAAGATACTAAATTTAAATGGACAGAAGAATGTGAGGCATGTTTTTAGGAGTTAAAGAAATGTTTGACCACAGCCCCAGTGCTAATTTTGCCGGATATACGCAAGGATTTCCAAGTGTATTGCGACGCCTCTCGCCTAGGACTTGGAAGTGTGCTTATGCAGGACAGAAGAGTTGTTTCGTATGCCTCACGAAAACAAAAACCACACGAATTGAATTATGCAACACATGATTTGGAGTTAGCAGCCTTAGTGCATGCGCTAAAGACTTGGAGACATTACCTTATTGGAAACCGTTGTGATGTGTACACGGATCATAAGAGTTTGAAGTACATTTTCACACAAAAGGAGCTGTACCTTAGGCAGAGGAGATGGTTGGAGCTTATAAAGGATTATGACCTGAAGCTTCACTATCATCCAGGCAAGGCCAATTTCGTAGAAGACGCTTTGAGTCGGAAGAGTTATGCTATGTAACATCCCAAATTTTCAATTTGGAATGTTATACACTAGATCATCATTGCATATCATATTTATTGCATTTTAGTTGATCCTAGAAAATTTTCGCAACTCAAGGACCCTCGGAGAGAGTTGGGGATTTCGTTATTTTCATATTTGAGTTGTCTCAAATTTTGAAAATAGGATCTTTTGATTTTATTTATTTTATCTTCAATTATTTCTATTACAAATATATGAGAGAGGGAATAAAATGACTTTCCCAAAATAAAGAAATATTAAGGATTTAATAAAAAAATCAAATAAGATTTTATTTGGTTTTATTTGCTATTTTATTTGAATTTAGGAAAATTGCGCGTTTTTCAAAATTACATTTAGGCCCCAAATAAATATTCATCCTATGTTGCTTGATTTTAGAAGCCGGGGAAAATTTATTTCGGGATTTTTGGAGTCTGTTTAGTAGTCCTTTTGTTTTTTTCCGAGTGTAAGTATTTAAAAAAAACATCCGAACCGACCTACGGGCCGTGCTAGGCCCGGACTCCTCCAGGCCTCAGCCTTTATAAGCCGCCGGCCCACCCCAGGCCCAAACCCTA
>NC_057803.1:568508448-568531400 GCF_018294505.1 Triticum aestivum
CCGCCGCCACCGCCGCCCGATGCCGCCGCCCGTCGGACCCCGCCGCCGCCTCATCGGAGCCGCCGCCGCCCGTCTCGCCGCCGAGTCGCCGAGGTTGACCCGCCGGTTTTCGTTCGGTTTTCGCCGGTTTTCGTTCGGTTTTTTTAGTTTCGTTTTTTTCTTTAGATCGATTTTTTTTCCGGTTTAGGCTAATTAGCGAGCGTTCGCTCGTTCGTTCATTTTAGCAAATGCATTCTTCGTTTAGAGTCAGTTAATGAACGTTCGTTTGTTAAACTATTCGTCATTTTTCTTTTTCTCGGATTAATCTGCGATTTTTCTGATCGCGATTTCTGATCCGATTTTTGTTTTAGTCTAACTTTTCGCTCGTTTATCCGAATCAGGCGATTCAAGCGCCTGGAGTTTTGTTTCGAAACCCTCTTTCCGTTTAACCAACTTAAATGAGTTTTTTCCACTGTAAAAATTGCCTTAGATCCAGAATAGTAAACGAAGCCTGTTTCTTTTGCCTTTTGTATTTTGTTGTTTCGTTCAATTTGACACTTTTGCCAACCAGAGTTCTTAAGTTGAACTTTCTTGGTAGATCTCTGATTTGAGTTTAACTTGTGCATTAGTGAGTACTTATTGTATGCTTGTTTGTTTGCGATAGAGTACCCGGAGTGCGCCGCTTTCTACTTCGAATCGCTAGGTTTTCCGGATCATCAGCAAGGCAAGTAACACTTTGATCATGTTTTTCCCTCTACTCAGTTTTATTGCATTAGATCAATCCTTACACATTGCATGATTAGGATCTAATTAAATTGTGGGTTTGGGAAGTAGTTGAGGTAGTACCTATTACCTGTTTATTATCAAACCTTTGGGAGTTACTTCTACGTTTGCTTATTATGCCATGCTATGCTAGTAGACGTGGATTGGGTGAGTGTATCCATGATAGATGTGAGATTGTTAATTAATGGTTTATTTAAGGTGGCAACTTAAACACTCATCTGGGTGGATTGAGGAACCTGGGTATTCCAGGATTGCCTGTTTTTCTTTATGGACCGCCACCCAGGCTCAAAGGGATCATGAGATTATTCATGCAAGAAACTTCTGTGTGCACCCACAAGCTATTATGGGCTCTAGCATAGTTGACTAAGTCGTGCGAACTCTTACAGTGGTAGACTAGTAGATGTAGGGGATGTAGGTGGTACGGTCTACCCATCGTAAGGTGCTAGCGCGTCTGAAAGACTATGTCTCGGTCATCCGTTTCTCAAACACCATGTAGTGCGAGAAATCCAACGGAGGAGATCGAGTCTTGTGGGGAAAAGTGCGCAAACCTCTGCAGAGTGTATAAACTAATCATGGTTAGCCGTGTCCCCGGTTATGGACATCTTGAGTATCTAGTACCTCGATTATCATCTGAATCTCAACATGTTACTATAAAATTAATTTTGATGGGTTTGTTTAATGATGATGCTTAATTGGGATTGAGAATGTTGTCAACCATTCTCAATGTTTAACAACCACCATGATAGTTAAGTAAATTTATTCCTTTGCAGTAGGGAAAAATTGGCTTTATGCAAAACTGTAACCATAGAGCTTTCCACCTGCCAAATATGCATACAGAATAGCTGTTTCATTCCATTACTCTCTATGTGTTACATTGCCAGCATATTCCATGTGCTGACCCATTTCGGGCTGCAACGTTAATGTTGCAGACTTTTCAGACGGCGATTAAGGAGTTTTTGGTCGTGGTTCTATACTCAGTGATGCCGTTGGAGTTGAGAGACTCACTTATCTTCCAAGCTTTCCGCTGTTATCGTTATTAGATGGCCTTAAGCCATATTTATTGCAATAAGTTCTCTATTGAGACACTCGATGTAATAAGTGTGTGATTGCTACTCTGTTATAAATCCTTCAAGTATTGTGTGGTGTTAGCATTACCGATCCAGGGATGACACCAGAGCATAGAGATTGGACCGTTTGAGGTCTGGTCGCTACAAGATGGTATCAGAGCACGCACTAACTGCAGGACACGACCACTAAGCTAAAGACCTAGATCACTACCCACTCTCTTCTCTTTATGACTCCTCATCTTTTGTACTCTTTTAGGATGGCGGATGCAAGGAACAAGTTCACTCAACCGTATGAAGATACACCCTTTGGACGTCATTTGAAGGAAGTCACTAGATATCCAAACATAGGAGTACCAAGCTTCACCGGCACCTACAACGCCACTTTACCTGAAGAAGAGTGCTGGATGATTCAAGTTCAAGTTCCAGGAAGGACGTTCATGCCATTCACTGAGCCCATAGAGTTTTCTTTTGATGCTCCAACTTGGAGTCTAGGAAAGAGCATGGCAGCTCACATCGCCATGGGACGCATTGGAGAAGTCTACCAAAATAATCTCAAGGATACTATCTACCAGATTTGTGGGCGCCGAGATGAGCACTGGGAGATGATCAGCACCAGAAAGGATAGATCAATTGCAGCTTTTATCCAGGAGTTAAACCAGCACATTCGACGTTAGAAGAACCAGATGTGCGCCGACATGATAGACCTGAAGAAGGCAGAGACAAGAATCAAGGAACTGGAGGAAGAACTCAAGGCTACATGTGAAGATTATGAAGAGGAAATTGAAGTATTAGTTGAGAAGAATGACGATCTGATCAAGAAGATCGGAATATTTATGGGAGGCCCTACACCGGTCGAAGAAGACGAAGAACCCAAGGAGATTCGCTCGGAAGACTACATCATCATCGACGACACCGACTCAGATCCAGATCATAGCGATGATGACTACGTTGATGAAGCTGGAGCAGATATCATGGAGTCTACAACTGAAGAATATTTCTAGTAGACCACCTCATCAGTAGTAGTAGTCCACCATGTAAATATTATAGTCCGAGCACTTTTGCGATAGTTAGATCGATTGTATGCCCTTGTTTGATTGATTGAATGAAGTGAATTTTTTGCTTTTGCCTCATGTTCATATGGGTAGTGTTTTCTCTTTAGACCCCCTCTATTCTTAAATCTCATCTTTTCTAAAAACCCACAGATGCCTCCGAGACGTGACCCCGGATTTACCTTCCCACCGGAGCTCACCCAGTTGATCTAGCAGCAGAACACATTGATGCAGTTACTAGTCCAGATTCAGAATCAAGGGAACAACAACAACAACCCACCACCACCACCACCACCACCTGTTGATCACTTAGCCCGTTTTCTTAGGCCAAATCCGCCGGTGTTTTCCAGTAGCCCCGAGCCGATAGTAGCAGATGATTGGCTCCGCAAGACAGCTAGAGAGTTGACCACAACAGGATGCACGGATGCAGAGAAGGTGAAGTGTGCCGCACATCAGCTTGAAGGACCCGCATCATCATGGTGGGAGAATTTCACAGCCACTTTCCCTGTCGATACTATCACATGGGACCAGTTTCAGAAGGCTTTTCGAACTGCCCATGTTTCACAACTTGCGCCAAGGAGGACGAACAGTTGGCCAGTATGTGGAGGACTTTAGTAAATTAGCACGTTATGCCCCAGATGACGTTGCTATGGATGCAGCAAAGTAGGAGAAGTTTCTGGAGGACTGAATGATGAGTTGAGCATGCAGTTGATGGTAGCAACCTTCAACAACTACCAGGAGTTGGTAGATTGTGCTCTTATGATTGAAGGGAAGCAACAACAAATTGAGAATCACAAGAGGAAGTATGGACAAGGAAAGTACAATTCTGGAGCTCAGCAGAAGCCACATTTTACCCCTAGACCGGTAGGACATTTCCAGCATACCCATGGAGGAGGTAGCTTGCACAATCACAATAGCCCCAAGACTGGTAATGGGAATGGAGGAAGCAACAGCCAGAACCGCATCAACCCATCAACCCCAGCCAAGAAAGACCTGAGCCAAGTCACTTGCTTCAAGTGCCAGAAGACCGGACATTATGCCAACAAATGTCCTGAATCACAGAATGGAAATGGCAATGGAAGCTCTGGGAAGAAGCCGAACCCTTTCAACAAGGGACAGGTGAACCACGTTAACGTGGAGGAGGTTGAAGAGCAGCCGGATGCAGTAATCGGTAAGTTTTTGGTTAAGTCATTTACTGCACTCGTTCTTTTTGATACTGGTGAATCGCATTCATACATATCAAGGGGATTTGTGGATAAGTATAAACTGCCAACCCAAGCCCTTAGGTCACCCATATTAGTAACCTCGCCTGGAGCAGAATATATGGCTAGTCTATGGTGTGATCGGTTCCCATTAAGGATTGGTAACTACGTATTTCCGTCAGACCTAATAGTGTTTGAATCTCAAGGATTGGATGTGATATTAGGCATGGACTGGTTGTCAAAGTATGAAGGGAATATTGAATGTGCTAGTAAGTCAATTTTGCTTACCACCCCAGAAGGGAGAAGGATCATGTATCCCGACATGTGCCAAAGAGGACTCAAGCAAATTGTTTAACAGGAGTTGTGCAGGAGGAAGTACCAGTAGTGAAGGATTTCCCTGATGTATTTCCAGAAGAATTGCCAGGCATGCCACCAGATAGAGATATTGAGTTTCTGATTGAGCTTTTGCCAGGCCCAGGGCCAATATCAAAAAGACCATATAGGATGCCTGCAAAGGATTTGGTGGAAATTAAGAAGCAAATTAAGGAGCTACTGGATAAAGGATACATTCGCCCAAGTTATTCACCTTGGGGATCGCTAGTATTTCTAGTAGAAAAGAAAGATGGACCGTTAAGGATGGTTGTCGATTATCGAGGATTGAATGAAGTAACCATCAAGAACAAATACCCACTACCGATGATCAATGATCTGTTTGATCGATTGCAAGGAGCTAAGGTATTTTCCAAGATCGATCTGCGATCAGGACACCACCAGTTGAAGATTCGGGAGCAGGATATACCCAAGACGGCTTTTACCACCAGGTATGGGCTGTACGAGTATACTGTTATTGAAGTAAATATGCCCTAGAGGCAATAATAAAGTTATTATTTATTTCCTTATATCATGATAAATGTTTATTATTCATGCTAGAATTGTATTAACCGGAAACATAATACATGTGTGAATACATAGACAAACAGAGTGTCACTAGTATGCCTCTACTTGACTAGCTCGTTAATCAAAGATGGTTATGTTTCCTAACCATGGACAAAGAGTTGTTATTTGATTAACGGGATCACATCATTAGGTGAATGATCTGAGTGACATGACCCATTCCATTAGCTTAGCACCCAATCGTTTAGTATGTTGCTATTGCTTTCTTCATGACTTATACATGTTCCTATGACTATGAGATTATGCAACTCCCGTTTGCCGGAGGAACACTTTGTGTGCTACCAAGCGTCACAACGTAAATGGGTGATTATAAAGGTGCTCTACAGGTGTCTCCAAAGGTACATGTTGGGTTGGCATATTTCGAGATTAGGATTTGTCACTCCAAATGTCGGAGAGGTATCTCTGGGCCCTCTCGGTAATGCACATCACATAAGCCTTGCAAGCATTGCAACTAATGAGTTAGTTGTGAGATGATGTATTACGAAACGAGTAAAGAGACTTGCTGGTAACGAGATTGAACTAGGTATTGAGATACCGACGATCGAATCTCGGGCAAGTAACATACCGATGACAAAGGGAACAACGTATGTTGTTATGCGGTCTGACCGATAAAGATCTTCGTAGAATATGTGGGAGCCAATATGAGCATCCAGGTTCCGCTATTGGTTATTGACCAGAGACGTGTCTTGGTCATGTCTACATTGTTCTCGAACCCGTAGGGTCCGCACGCTTATGGTTTTGATGACAGTTATATTATGAGTTTATGCATTTTGATGTACCGAAGTTTGTTCGGAGTCCCGTATGTGATGACGGACATGACGAGGAGTCTCGAAATGGTCAAGACATAAAGATTGATATATTCGAAGCCTATATTTGGATATCGGAAGTGTTCCGAGTGAAATCGGGATTTTACCGGAGTACTGGGAGGTTACCGGAACCCCCCGGGAGGTACATGGGCCTTAGTGGGCCTTAGTGGAAGAGAGGAGAGGTTGCCAGGGCTGGGCTGCGCGCCCCTCCCCCCTAGTCCGAATAGGACAAGGAGAGGGGGGCAGCGCCCCCCCCCCTTCCTTCTCTCTCTCCTCTTTCCCACTTCACGAATCCTATTCCAACAAGGAAAGGGGGGAATCCTACTCCCGATGGGAGTAGGACTCCTCCTGGCGCGCCCTCTCCTGGCCGGCCGCACCCCCCCTTTGATCCTTTATATACGGAGGCAGGGGACACCCCATAGACACAAGTTGATCCACGTGATCATATTCTTAGCCGTGTGCGGTGCCCCCTTCCACCATAGTCCTTGATAATATTGTAGCGGTGCTTAGGCGAAGCCTTGCGAAGGTAGTACATCAAGATCATCACCACGCCGTCGTGCTGACGGAACTCTTCCCCGACACTTTGCTGGATCGGAGTCCGGGGATCGTCATCGAGCTGAACGTGTGATAAAACTCGGAGGTGCCATAGTTTCGGTGCTTGATCGGTCGGGCCATGAAGACGTACGACTACATCAACCGCGTTGTGCTAACGCTTCCGCTGCCAGTCTACAAGGGTACGTAGATCACACTCTCCCCTCTCGTTGCTATGCATCACCATGATCTTGCGTGTGCGTAGGAATTTTTTTGAAATTACTACATTCCCCAACAATGGCATCCGAGCCTAGGTTTTATATGTTGATGTTATATGCACAAGTAGAACACAAGTGAGTTGTGGGCGATATAAGTCATACTGCTTACCAGCATGTCATACTTTGGTTCGGCGGTATTGTTGGACGAAGCGGCCTAGACCGACATTACGCGTACGCTTACGCGAGAGCGGTTCTCCCGACGTGCTTTGCACATAGGTGGCTTGCGGGTGACAGTTTCTCCAACTTTAGTTGAACTGAGTGTGGCTACGCCCGGTCCTTGTGAAGGTTAAAACAGCACCAACTTGACAAACTATCGTTGTGGTTTTGATGCGTAGGTAAGATTGGTTCTTGCTTAAGCCCGTAGCAGCCACGTAAAACTTGCAACAACAAAGTAGAGGACGTCTAACTTGTTTTTGCAGGGCATGTTGTGATGTGATATGGTCAAGACATGATGCTAAATTTTTATTGTATGAGATGATCATGTTTTGTAACCGAGTTATCGGCAACCGGCAGGAGCCATATGGTTGTCGCTTTATTGTATGCAATGCAATCGCGCTATAATGCTTTACTTTATCACTAAGCGGTAGCGATAGTCGTGGAAGCATAAGATTGGCGAGACGACAACGATGCTACGATGGAGATCAAGGTGTTGTGCCGGTGACGATGGTGATCACGAGGGTGCTTCGAAGATGGAGATCACAAGCACAAGATGATGATGGCCATATCGTATCACTTATATTGATTGCATGTGATGTTTATCTTTTATGCATCTTATCTTGCTTTGATTGACGGTAGCATTATAAGATGATCTCTCACTAATTATCAAGAAGTGTTCTCCCTGAGTATGCACCGTTGCGAAAGTTCTTCGTGCTGAGACACCACGTGATGATCGGGTGTGATAGGCTCTACGTTCAAATACAACGGGTGCAAAACAGTTGCACACACGGAATACTCAGGTTATACTTGACGAGCCAAGCATATACAAATATGGCCTCGGAACACGGAGACCGAAAGGTCGAGCGTGAATCATATAGTAGATATGATCAACATAGTGATGTTCACCAATGAAACTACTCCATCTCACGTGATGATCGGACATGGTTTAGTTGATTTGGATCACGTAATCACTTAGAGGATTAGAGGGATGTCTATCTAAGTGGGAGTTCTTTAGGTAAATTAATTGAACCTAAATTTATCATGAAACTTAGTTCCTGATAGTATCTTGCTTGTTTATGCTTGATTGTAGATAGATGACTCGTGTTGTTGTTCCGTTGAATTTTAATGCATTTCTTGAGAAAGCAAAGTTGAAAGATGATGGTAGCAATTACACGGACTGGGTCCGTAACTTGAGGATTATCCTCATTGCTGCACAGAAGAATTACATCCTGGAAGCACCACTGGGTGCCAGGCCTGCTGCTGGAGCAACACCAAATGTTATGAATGTCTGGCAGAGCAAAGCTGATGACTACTCGATAGTTCAGTGTGCCATGCTTTACGGCTTAGAATCGGGACTTCACTGACGTTTTGAACGTCATGGAGCATATGAGATGTTCCAGGAATTGAAGTTAATATTTCAAGCAAATGCCCGGATTGAGAGATATGAAGTCTCCAATAAGTTCTATAGCTGCAAGATGGAGTAGAACAGTTCTGTCAGTGAGCATATACTCAAAATGTCTGGGTATAATAATCACTTGATTCAATTGGGAGTTAATCTTCCAGATGATTGCGTCATTGACAGAATTCTCCAATCACTGCCACCAAGCTACAAGAGCTTCGTGATGAACTATAATATGCAAGGGATGAATAAGACTATTCCTGAGCTCTTCGCAATGCTGAAAGCTGCGGAGGTAGAAATCAAGAAGGAGCATCAAGTGTTGATGGTCAACAAGACCACTAGTTTCAAGAAAAAGGGCAAAGGAAAGAAGAAGGGGAACTTCAAAAAGAACAGCAAGCAAGTTGCTACTCAAGAGAAGAAACCCAAACCTGGATCTAAGCCTGAAACTGAGTGCTTCTACTGCAAGCAGACTGGTCATTGAAAGCGGAACTGCCCCAAGTATTTGGCGGATAAGAAGGATGGCAAGGTGAACAAAGGTATATGTGATATACATGTTATTGATGTGTACCTTACTAATGCTCGCATTAGCACCTGGGTATTTGATACTGGTTCTGTTGCTAATATTTGCAACTCGAAACAGGGACTACGGATTAAGCGAAGATTGGCTAAGGACGAGGTGACGATGCGCGTGGGAAACGGTTCCAAAGTCGATGTGATCGCAGTCGGCACGCTACCTCTACATCTACCTTCGGGATTAATATTAGACCTAAATAATTGTTATTTGGTGCCAGCGTTAAGCGTGAACATTATATCTGGATCTTGTTTGATGTGAGACGGTTATTCATTTAAATCTGAGAATAATGGTTGTTCTATTTATATGAGTAATATCTTTTATGGTCATGCACCCTTAAAGAGTGGTCTATTCTTATTGAATCTCGATAGTAGTGACACACATATTCATAGTGTTGAAGCCAAAAGATGCAGAGTTGATAATGATAGTGCAACTTATTTGTGGCACTGCCGTTTAGGCCATATTGGTATAAAGCGCATGAAGAAACTCCATACTGATGGGCTTTTGGAACCACTTGATTATGAATCACTTGGTACTTGCGAACCGTGCCTTATGGGTAAGATGACAAAAACACCGTTCTATGGTACTATGGAGAGAGCAACAGATTTATTGGAAATCATACATACAGATGTATGTGGTTCGATGAATATTGAGGCTCGTGGCGGATATCGTTATTTTCTCACCTTCACAGATGACTTAAGCAGATATGGGTATATCTACTTAATGAAACATAAGTCTGAAACATTTGAAAAGTTCAAAGAATTTCAGAGTGAAGTTAAAAATCATCGTAACAAGAAAATAAAATTCCTACGATCTGATCGTGGAGGAGAATATTTGAGTTACGAGTTTGGTGTACATTTGAAAAATTGTGGAATAGTTTCGCAACTCACGCCACCCGGAACACCACATCGTAATGGTGTGTCCGAACGTCGTAATCGTACTTTACTGGAAATGGTGTGATCTATGATGTCTATTACTGATTTACCACTATCTTTTTGGGGATATGCTTTAGAGACGGCCGCATTCACGTTAAATAGGGCACCATCAAAATCCGTTGAGACGACGCCTTATGAACTGTGGTTTGGCAAGAAACCAAAGTTGTCGTTTCTGAAAGTTTGGGGCTGCGATGCTTAT
This sequence comes from Triticum aestivum, assembly GCF_018294505.1. Classification (NCBI taxonomy): domain Eukaryota; kingdom Viridiplantae; phylum Streptophyta; class Magnoliopsida; order Poales; family Poaceae; genus Triticum; species Triticum aestivum. Next base: position 568,518,358 of record NC_057803.1, read on the forward strand.
GTGAAAATGCTTCAACCTGATAAGCTCGAACCCAAATCGGAGAAATGTGTCTTCATAGGATATCCAAAGGAAACTATTGGATACACCTTCTATCACAGATCCGAAGGCAAGACTTTTGTTGCTAAATTCGGAAACTTTCTAGAGAAGGAGTTTCTCTCGAAAGAAGTGAGTGGGAGGAAAGTAGAACTTGATGAGGTAACTGTACCTACTCCCTTATTGGAAAGTAGTACATCACAGAAACCTGTTTCTGTGACACCTACACCAGTTAGTGAGGAAGCTATTGATGATGATCATGAAACTTCAGAACAATATACTACTGAACCTCGTAGATCAACCAGAGTGAGATCCACGCCAGAGTGGTACGGTAATCCTGTTCGGGAAGTCATGCTACTAGATCATGATGAACCTACGAACTATGAAGAAGCGATGGTGAGCCCAGATTCCGCAAAATGGCTAGAAGCCATGAAATCTGAGATGGGATCCATGTATGAGAACAAAGTATGGACTTTGGTTGACTTGCCCAATGATCGGCAAGCAATTGAGAATAAATGGATCTTCAAGAAGAAGACTGACGCTGATGGTAATATTACTGTCTACAAAGCTTGACTTGTCGCAAAAGGTTTTCGGCAAGTTCAAGGGATTGACTATGATGAGACCTTCTCACCCATAGCGATGCTTAAGTCTGTCCGAATCATGTTAGCAATTGCCGCATTTTATGATTATGAAATTTGGCGTATGGATGTCAAAACTGCATTCCTGAATGGATTTCTGGAAGAAGAGTTGTATATGATGCAACCAGAAGGTTTTGTCGATCCGAAGGGAGCTAACAAAGTGTGCAAGCTCCAGCGATCCATATATGGACTGGTGCAAGCCTCTCGGAGTTGGAATAAACGCTTTGATAGTATGATCAAAGCATTTGGTTTTATACAGACTTTTGGAGAAGCCTGTATTTACAAGAAAGTGAGTGGGAGCTCTGTAGCATTTCTGATATTATATGTGGATGACATATTACTAATTGGAAATGATATAGAATTTCTGGATAGCATAAAGGGATACTTGAATAAGAGTTTTTCAATGGAAGACCTCGGTGAAGCTGCTTACATATTAGGCATTAAGATCTATAGAGATAGATCAAGACGCTTAATTGGACTTTCACAAAGCACATACCTTGACAAAGTTTTGAAGAAGTTCATGATGGATCAAGCAAAGAAAGGGTTCTTGCCTGTGTTACAAGGTGTGAAGTTGAGTAAGACTCAATGCCCGACCACTGCAGAAGATAGAGAGAAAATGAAAGATGTTCCCTATGCTTCAGCCATAGGCTCTATCATGTATGCAATGTTGTGTACCAGACCTGATGTGTGCCTTGCTATAAGTCTAGCAGGGAGGTACCAAAGTGATCCAGGAGTGGATCACTGGACAGCGGTCAAGAACATCCTGAAATACCTGAAAAGGACTAAGGATATGTTTCTCATACATGGAGGTGACAAAGAGCTCATCGTAAAAGGTTACGTTGATGCAAGCTTTGACACTGATCCGGACAATTCTAAATCGCAAACCGGGTACGTGTTTACATTAAACGGTGGAGCTGTCAGTTGGTACAGTTCTAAACAAAGCATTGTGGCGAGATCTACATGTGAAGCGGAGTACATAGCTGCTTCAGAAGCAGCAAATGAAGGAGTCTGGATGAAGGAGTTCATATCCGATCTAGGTGTCATACCTAGTGCATCGGGTCCAATGAAAATCTTTTGTGATAATACTGGTGCAATTGCCTTGGCAAAAGAATCCAGATTTCACAAGAGAACCAAGCACATCAAGAGACGCTTCAATTCCATCCGGGATCTAGTCCAGGTGGGAGACATAGAGATTTGCAAGATACATACGGATCTGAATGTTGCAGACCCGTTGACTAAGCCTCTTCCACGAGCAAAACATGATCAGCACCAAAGCTCCATGGGTGTTAGAATCATTACTGTGTAATCTAGATTATTGACTCTAGTGCAAGTGGGAGACTGAAGGAAATATGCCCTAGAGGAAATAATAAAGTTATTATTTATTTTCTTATATCATGATAAATGTTTATTATTCATGCTAGAATTGTATTAACCGGAAACATAATACATGTGTGAATACATAGACAAACAGAGTGTCACTAGTATGCCTCTACTTGACTAGCTCATTAATCAAAGATGGATATGTTTCCTAACCATGGACAAAGAGTTGTTATTTGATTAACGGGATCACATCATTAGGTGAATGATCTGAGTGACATGACCCATTCCATTAGCTTAGCACCCGATCATTTAGTATGTTGCTATTGCTTTCTTCATGACTTATACATGTTCCTATGACTATGAGATTATGCAACTCCCGTTTGCCGGAGGAACACTTTGTGTGCTACCAAACGTCACAACGTAAATGGGTGATTATAAAGGTGCTCTACGGGTGTCTCCAAAGGTACATGTTGGGTTGGCGTATTTCGAGATTAGGATTTGTCACTCCGAATGTCGGAGAGGTATCTCTGGGCCCTCTCGGTAATGCACATCACATAAGCCTTGCAATCATTGCAACTAATGAGTTAGTTGTGAGATGATGTATTACGAAACGAGTAAAGAGACTTGCTGGTAACGAGATTGAACTAGGTATTGAGATACCGACGATCGAATCTCGGGCAGGTAACATACCGATGACAAAGGGAACAACGTATGTTGTTATGCGGTCTGACCGATAAAGATCTTCGTAGAATATGTGGGAGCCAATATGAGCATCCAGGTTCCGCTATTGGTTATTGACCGGAGACGTGTCTTGGTCATGTCTACATTGTTCTCGAACCCGTAGGGTCCGCGCGCTTAAGGTTTTGATGACAGTTATATTATGAGTTTATGCATTTTGATGTACCGAAGTTTGTTCGGAGTCCCGGATGTGATCACGGACATGACGAGGAGTCTCGAAATGGTCGAGACATAAAGATTGATATATTGGAAGCCTATATTTGGATATCGGAAGTGTTCCGGGTGAAATCGGGATTTTACCGGAGTACCGGGAGGTTACCGGAACCCCCCGGGAGGTACATGGGCCTTAGTGGAAGAGAGGAGAGGTGGCCAAGGCTGGGCCGTGCGCCCCTCCCCCTCTAGTCCGAATAGGACAAGGAGAGGGGGGCGCCCCCCCCTTCCTTCTCTCTCTCCTCTTTCCCACTTCACGAATCCTATTCCAACAGGGAAAGCGGGAATCCTACTCCCGGTGGGAGTAGGACTCCTCCTGGCGCGCCCTCTCCTGGCCGGCCGCACCCCCCCTTTGATCCTTTATATACGGAGGTAGGGGACACCCCATAGACACAAGTTGATCCAAGTCATCATATTCTTAGCCGTGTGCGGTGCCCCCTTCCACCATAGTCCTCGATAATATTGTAGCGGTGCTTAGGCGAAGCCCTACGAAGGTAGTACATCAAGATCGTCACCACGCCGTCGTGCTGACGGAACTCTTCCCCGACACTTTGCTGGATCGGAGTCCGGGGATCGTCATCGAGCTGAACGTGTGCTAAAACTCGGAGGTGCCGTAGTTTCGGTGCTTGATCGGTCGGGCCATGAAGACGTACGACTACATCAACCGCGTCGTGCTAACGCTTCCGCTGTCATTCTACAAGGGTACATAGATCACACTCTCCCCTCTCGTTGCTATGCATGACCATGATCTTGCGTGTGCGTAGGAATTTTTTTTGAAATTACTACGTTCCCCAACAGTTATGTCATTTGGTCTGACTAACGCACCTGCATATTTTATGAACATGATGAACAAAGTGTTTATGGAGTTCTTGGATAAGTTCGTCATAGTGTTCATTGATGATATCCTGGTTTACTCGAAGAATGAAGAGGAGCATAAGGAGCATTTGTGTTTGGTTCTTGGAAAGCTCAGTGAACATCAGTTATATGCCATGTTTAGCAAATGTGAGTTTTGGTTGAAAGAAGTTGGATTTCTCGGACACATTATATCCGGAGAAGGTATAGCAGTAGATCCGACTAAAGTTGATACCGTGACCAAGTGGGAAGCACCAACCACAGTTGAAGAGATCTGGAGTTTTCTTGGACTCGCAGGATACTACCGGTGGTTTATTGAGAATTTCTCAAAGATTGCGAAGCCTATGACGGAGTTGTTGAAGAAAGATACCAAGTTCATATGGACTGAGGAATGTGAGGCTAGTTTTCAGGAGTTGAAGAAACGTTTGGTTACCTCACTAGTGTTGATTTTACCGGATCAGACCAAGGATTATGAGGTGTATTGTGATGCTTCACGTCGAGGACTTGGAGCAGTGCTTATGCAGGAAGGAAGAGTTGTTTCATATGCCTCACGACAGCTTAAGTCTCATGACTTGAATTATGCTACGCATGATTTGGAGTTAGCAGCCGTAGTGCATGCACTGAAGACTTGGAGACATTTTCTGATTGGAAACCATTGCGAGGTGTACACGGATCACAAGAGTTTGAAGTATATTTTCACACAGAAGGAGTTGAATCTCAGACAAAGGAGATGGTTGGAGCTCATCAAGGATTATGATATGAGATTGCATTATCACCCTGGAAAGGCTAACGTAGTAGCTGACCCATTGAGCCGTAAGAGCCACGTCAACACCTTAATGACGGGAGATTTACCAAGGGAGTTAGCCGAAAATCTTCAAGAGCTTTGTTTGGAAATAGTTCCGAGAGGCTATGTAGCAGCATTGGAGATTTAGTCTACTTTGATGGATAAGATCAGAGAAGCTCAAAGGACTGACAAGGAGATTGCCGAGATAAAGGAGAAAATGAGCAAAGGAAAAGCTAAGGGATTTCGTGAGGATGAGCACGATACCCTATGGTTTGAAGACCGTGTTTATGTGCCAAATGATCCGGAGATCAGGAAGATAATTTTACAAGAGGCCCATGATTCACCATATTCGATTCACCCAGGAAATACCAAGATGTATTTGGATTTGAAGGATATTTTCTGGTGGACCAGAATGAAGAAGGATATTGCGGAGTATGTAGCTGTTTGTGATGTATGTCAGAGAGTGAAGGCAGAGCATCAGAAGCCAGCAGGATTGCTACAACCATTGCCGATACCCGAATGGAAGTGGGATAAGCTAGGCATGGATTTTATTACAGGATTGCCCAGAACACGTTCAGGCTATGACTCGATATGGGTTGTAGTCGATCGTTTGACAAAGGTAGCTCATTTCATTCAAGTGAAGACTACCTATACCAGTGCAAAGTTGGCAAAGATATACATGACCAGGATCGTATGTCTGCATGGAGTTCCAAGGAGCATTGTATCAGATAGAGGAACCCAGTTTACCTCAAAGTTCTGGAATCAGTTGCATGAGACTTTGGGAACCAGACTGGAGTTTAGCACAGCTTTTCACCCGCAGACAGATGGACAGACTGAGAGAGTCAATCAGATTTTGTAGGATATGCTAAGAGCTTGTGCGCTAGACTACGGATCTAGCTGGGACGAGAATTTTGCGTATGCAGAGTTCTCTTACAACAACAGCTATCAATCCAGTTTGAAGATGGCCCCTTTCGAAGCCTTGTATGGAAGGAGGTGTAGGACCCCATTATCCTAGGATGAAGTTGGAGACCGCCAGTTGTTTGGACCAGATCTGATAAAGGAATCTGAACAGAAAGTGAAATTAATTCGCGACAGGCTGAAGGTAGCTCAATCCAGGTAGAAGTGTTATGCAGATTCCAAAAGCAAGAAGATAGTTTACGAAGTTGCAGACCGAGTTTATCTTTGAGTATTACCACTTCAAGGAGTTAAGCGCTTTGGAGTTAAGGGAAAATTAGCGCCACGTTTTGTAGGCCCATACAAAGTTTTGGAGCGTATGGGAGAAGTAGCCTACAAGTTGGAATTGCCCGAAGGATTGTCGGGAGTTCACGACATGTTCCATGTATCCCAGTTGAAGAAGTGCCGCGCAGAGATGGCTGACATACCGCTGAGATATATGGTACCACTGGAAGCAATTCAGTTGGACAATGATTTGACCTATGAGGAGAAACCAGTTAAGATTCTAGAGTATGCCAGTCGAGTCACCCGCAGCAAGGTTATCAAGTTTTGCAAGGTTCAGTGGAGCCACCACACGGAGGACGAAGCCACCTGGGAACGAGAGGAAGAATTGTTGAAAGACCACCCTCACCTATTTTCTAGCCAACCCGAATCTCGAGGGCGAGATTCATCTTAAGGGGGGGTAGGTTTGTAACATCCCAAATTTTCCATTTGGAATGTTATACACTAGATCATCATTACATATCATATTTATTGCATTTTGGTTGATCCTAGAAATTTTTCGCAACTCAAGGACCCTCGGAGAGAGTTGGGGATTTCGTTATTTTCATATTTGAGTTGTCTCAAATTTTGAAAATAGGATCTTTTGATTTTATTTATTTTATCTTCAATTATTTCTATTACAAAAATATGAGAGAGGGAATAAAATGACTTTCCCAAAATAAAGAAATATTGAGGATTTAATAAAAAAATAAAATAAGATTTTATTTGGTTTTATTTGCTATTTTATTTGAATTTAGGAAAATGTGCGTTTTTCAAAATTGCATTTAGACCCCAAATAAATGTTCATCCTGTGCGGCTTGATTTTAGAAGCCGGGGAAAATTTATTTCGGGATTTTTGGAGTCCGTTTAGTAGTCCTTTTTTTCCGAGCGTAAGTATTAAAAAAACGTCCGAACCGACCTACGGGCCATGCTAGGCCCGGACCCCGCGCCCTCGCTGCCCGGCGCTGCCGCCCCGCCGGACCCCGCCGCCGCGGACGCCGCCGCCGCCCGTCTCGCCGCCGAGTCGTCGAGGTTGACCCGCCGGTTTTCGTTCGGTTTTCACCGGTTTTCGTTCGTTTTTTAGTTTCGTTTTTTCCTTTAGATCGTTTGTTTTCGGTTTAGGCTAATTAGCGAGCGTTCATTCGCTCGTTCGTTCGTTTTAACGAACGTGTTCTTCGTTTAGATTCAGTTAACGAACGTTCGTTCGTTAAACTGTTCGTCATTTTTCTTTTTCTCAGATTAAATCCGTGATTTTTCTGATCGCGATTTCTGATCCGATTTTCGTTTTAGTCTAACTTTTTGCTCGTTTATCAGAATCAGGCGATTCAAGCGCCTGGAGTTTCGTTTTGAAACCCTCTTTCCGTTTAACCAACTTAAACAATTTTATTTTGCCTTTTGCCTTGCGTTGTTTTGTTTGATTTGACTCTTTTGCCAACCAGAGTTCTTAAGTTGAACTTTATGGTTAGATCTCTTATTTGAGTTTTACCTATGCATTAGTGAGTACTTATTGTATGCTTGTTTGTTTGCGATAGAGTACCCGGAGTGCGCCGCTTGCTACTTCAAATTGCTAGGTTTCCCAGATCATCAGCAAGGCAAGTAACACTTTGATCATGTTTTTCCCTCTACCCAGTTTTATTGCATTAGATCAATCCTTACAAATTGCATGATTAGGATATAATTAAATTGTGGGTTTGGGAAGTAGTTCAGGTAGTACCTATTACCTGTTTATTATCAAACCTTTGAGAGTTACTTCTACGTTTGCTTATTATGCCATGCTATGCTAGTAGACGTGCATTGGGTGAGTGTATCCATGACAGATGTGAGATTGTTAATTAATGGTTTGTTTAAGGTGGCAACTTAAACACACATCTGGGTGGATTGAGGTACTTGGGTAATCCAGGATTGCCTATTTTTCTTTATGGACCGCCACCCAGGCTCAAATGGATCATGAGATTATTCATGCTAGAAACTTCCGTGTGCAGCCACAAGCTATTATGGGCTCTAGCATAGTTGACTAAGTCGTGCGAACTCTTATAGTGGTGGACTAGCAGATGTAGGGGATGTAGGTGGTACGGTCTACCCATCGTAAGGTGCTAGCGCTTCTGAAAGACTATGTCTCGGTCATCCGTTTCTCAAACACCATGTAGTGCGAGAAATCCAATGGAGGAGATCGAGTCTTGTGGGGAAAAGTGCGCAAACCTCTGTAGAGTGTATAAACTAATCATGGTTAGTCGTATCCCCGGTTATGGACATCATGAGTATCTAGTACCTGGATTATCATGTGAATCTCAACATGTTACTATAAAATTAATTTTGATGGGTTTGTTTAATGATGATGCTTAATTGGGATTGAGAATGCTGTCAACCATCCTCAATGTTTAACAACCACCATGATAGTTAAACAAATTTATTCTTTTGCAGTAGGGAAAAATTGGCTTTACGGAAAACTGTAACCATAAAGCTTTCCACCATCCAAATATGCATACAGAATAGCTGTTTCATTCTGTTACTCTCTATGTATTACATTGCCAGCATATTCCATGTGCTGACCCGTTTCAGGCTGCAATGTTAATATTGCAGACTTTTCAGACAACGATTAAGGAGTTTTAGGTCGTGGTTCTATACTCAGTGATGCCGTTGGAGTTGATGGACTCACTTATCTTCCAAGCTTTCCGCTGTTGTCGTTATTAGATGGGCTTAAGCCATATTTATTGCAATAAGTTATCTATTGAGACACTCGATGTAATAAGTGTGTGATTGCTACTCTGTTATAAAATCCTTCAAGTACTGTGTGGTGTCAGCATTACTAATCTAGGGATGACACCGGAGCACAGAGATTGGACCGTTTGAGGTCTGGCTATTCTTCTGGAAATACATCAGGGAAATCCTTCACTACTGGTACTTCCTCCTGCACAACTCCTGTTAAACAATTTGTTTGAGTCCTCTTTGGCACATGTCGGGATACATACTTAATCCTTCTCCCTTCTGGGGTGGTAAGCAAAATTGACTTACTGGCACATTCAATATTCCCTTCATACTTTGACAACCAGTCCATGCCTAATATCACATCCAATCCTTGAGATTCCAACACTATTAGTTCTGACGGAAATACGTAGTTACCAATCCTTAATGGTAACCGATCACACCATAGACTAGCCATATATTCTGCTCCAAGCGAGGTTACTAACATGGGTGACCTAAGGGCTTGGGTTGGCAGTTTATACTTATCCACAAATCCCCTTGATATGTATGAATGCGATGCACTAGTATCAAAAAGAACGAGTGCAGTAAATGACTTAACCAAAAACTTACCGATTACTGCATCCGGCTGCTCTTCAACCTCCTCAACGTTAACGTGGTTCACCTGTGCCCTATTGAAAGAGTTCGGCTTCTTCCCGGAGCTTCCATTGCCATTTCCATTCTATGATTCAGGACATTCATTGGAATAATGTCCGGTCTTCTGGCACTTAGAGCAAGTGACTTGGCTCAGGTCTTTCTTGGCTGGGGTTGATGGGTTGGTGCGGTTCTGGCCGTTGCTTCCACCATTCCCATTACCAGTCTTGGGGCCATTGTGATTGTGCGAGCTACCTCTTTCAGGGGTATGCTGGAAATGTCCTCCCGGTCTAGGGGTAAACGTGGCTTCTGCTGAGCTCCAGAATTGTACTTTCCTTGTCCATACTTCCTATTGCGATTCTCAATTTGTTGCTGCTTCCCTTCAATCATAAGAGCACGATCTACCAACTCCTGGTAGTTGTTGAAGGTTGCTACCATCAACTGCATGCTCAACTCATCACTCAGTCCTTCCAGAAACTTCTCCTGCTTTGCTGCATCCATAGCAACATCATCTGGGGCATAACGTGCTAATTTACTAAAGTCCTCCACATACTGGCCAACTGTCCATCCTCCTTGGTGCAAGTTGCGAAACTCTTGCTTCTTCATGGCCATAGCTCCTGCTGAAACATGGGCAGTTCAAAAAGCCTGCTGAGACTGGTCCCATGTGACAGTATCGACAGGGAAAGTGGCTGTGAAATTCTCCCACCATGATGCTGCGGGTCCTTCAAGCTGATGTGCGGCAAACTTCACCTTCTTTGCATCCGTGCATCCTGCTGTGGTCAACTCTCTAGCTGTCTTGCGGAGCCAATCATCTGCTACTAGCGCTCGGTGCTACTGGAAAACACGGCGGATTTAGCCTAAGAAAACGGGCTAAGTGATCAACAGGTGGTGGTGGTGGTGGGTTGTTGTTATTCCCTTGATACTGATTCTGGACTAGTAACTACATCAATGTGTTCTGCTGCTGGATCAACTGGGTGAGCTCCGGTGGGAAGGTAAATCTGGGGTCACGTATCGGAGGCATCTGAGGGTTTTTAGAAAAGATGAGATTTAAGAATAGAGGGGGTCTAAAGAGAAAACACTACCCATATGCACATGAGGCAAGAGCAAACAATTCACTTCATTCAATCAATCAAATAAGGGCATACAATCGATCTAACTATCGCAAAAGTGCTCGGACTATAATATTTACATGGTGGACTACTACTACTGATGAGGTGGTCTACTAGAAATATTCTTCGGTTGCAGACTCCATGATATCTGCTCCAGCTTCATCAACATAGTCATCATCGCTATCATCTGGATCCGAGTCGGTGTCGTCGATGATGATGTAGTCTTCCGGGCGAATCTCCTTGGGTTCTTCGTCTTCTTCTACCGGTGTAGGGCCTTCCATAAATGTTCTGATCTTCTTGATCAGATCGTCATTCTTCTCCACTAATACTTCAATTTCCTCTTCATAATCTTCACATGTAGCCTTGAGTTCTTCCTCTAGTTCCTTGATTCTTGTCTTTGCCTTCTTCAGTTCTATCATGTCGGCGCACATCTGGTTCTCCTGACGTCGAATGTGCTGGTTTAACTCCTGGATAAAAACTGCAATTGATCTATCCTTTCTGGTGCCGATCATCTCCCAGTGCTCATCTCGGCACCCACAAATCTGGTAGATAGTATCCTTGAGATCATTTCGGTAGACTTCTCCAATGCATCCCATGTCGATGTGAGCTGCCATGCTCTTTCCTAGACTCCAAGTTGGTGTATCAAAAGAAAACTCTATGGGCTCAGTGACTGGCATGAACATCCTTCCTGGAACTTGAACTTGAATCATCCAGCGCTCTTCTTCAGGTAAAGTGGCGTTGTAGGTGCCGGTGAAGCTTGGTACTCATATGTTCAGATATCTAGTGACTTCCTTCAAATGACGTCCAAAGGGTGTATCTTCATCCGGTTGAGTGAACTTGTTCCTTGCATCCGCCATCCTAAAAGAGTAGAAAACATGAGGAATCAGAAAGAGAAGACAGTGAGTAGTGATCTAGGTCTTTAGCTTAGTGGTCGTGTCCTACAGTCAGCGTGTGCTCTGATACCATCTTGTAGCGACCAGACCTCAAACGGTCCAATCTCTGTGCTCCGGTGTCATCCCTGGATCAGTAATGCTGACACCACACAGTACTTGAAGGATTTATAACAGAGTAGCAATCACACACTTATTACATCGAGTGTCTCAATAGAGAACTTATTACAATAAATATGGCTTAAGGACACCTAATAACGATAATAGCGGAAGGCTTGGAAGATAAGTGAGTCCATCAACTCCAACGACATCACTGAGTATAGAACGACGACCCAAAACTCCTTAATCGTCGTCTGAAAAGTGTCAACATTAACGTTGCAGCCCGAAACGGGTCAGCACATGGAATATGCTGGCAATGTAACACATAGAGAGTAATGGAATGAAACAGCTATTCTATATGCATATTTGGCTGGTGGAAAGCTCTATGGTTACAGTTTTGCGTAAAGCCAATTTTTCCCTACTGCAAAGGAATAAATTTATTTAACTATCATGGTGGTTGTTAAACATTGAGAATGGTTGACAGCATTCTCAATCCCAATTAAGCATCATCATTAAACAAACCCATCAAAATTAATTTTATAGTAACATGTTGAGATTCACATGATAATCCAGGTACTAGATACTCAAGATGTCCATAACCGGGGACACGGCTAACCATGATTAGTTTATACACTCTGCAGAGAGATCGTACCACCTACATCCCCTACATCTGCTAGTCTACCACTGTAAGAGTTCGCACGACTTAGTCAACTATGCTAGAGCCCATATTAGCTTGTGGCTGCACACGGAAGTTTCTAGCATGAATAATCTCATAATCCCTTTGAGCCTGGGTGGCGGTCCATAAAGAAAAACAGGCAATCCTGGAATACCCAGGTACCTCAATCCACCCAGATGTGTGTTTAAGTTGCCACCTTAAATAAACCATTAATTAACAATCTCACATCTGTCATGGATACACTCACCCAATCCACGTCTACTAGCATAGCATGGCATAATAAGCAAACATAGAAGTAACTCCCAAAGGTTTGATAATAAACAGGTAATAGGTACTACCTCAACTACTCTCCAAACCCACAATTTAATTAGATCCTAATCATGCAATGTGTAGGGATTGATCTAATGCAATAAAACTGGGTAGGGGGAAAAACATGATCAAAGTGTTACTTGCCTTGCTGATGATCCGGGAAACCTAGCGATTCGAAGTAGCAAGTGGCGCACTCCGGGGACTCTATCGCAAACAAACAAGCATACAATAAGTACTCACTAATGCACAGGTAAAACTCAAATAAGAGATCTAACCTGAAAGTTCAACTTAAGAACTCTGGTTGGCAAAAGAGTCAAATCGAATGAAACAACAAAAGGCAAAAGGCAAAAGAAACAGGCTTCGTTTACTATTCTGGATCTAAGGCAATTTTTACAGTGGCAAAAACTTGTTTAAGTTGGTTAAACAGAAAGAGGGTTTTGAAACGAAACTCCAGGTGCTTGAATCGCCTGATTCCGATAAACGACCGAAAGGTTAGACTAAAACGAAAATCGGATCAGAAATCGCGATCAGAAAAATCACGGATTTAATCCGAGAAAAAGAAGAACAATGAACAGTTTAACGAACGAACGTTCGTTAACTGAATCTAAATGAAGAACGCGTTCGTTAAAACGAACGAACGAGCAAACACTCGCTAATTAGCCTAAACTGGAAAAAGAAACCGATCTAAAGAAAATATGAAACTAAAAAACCGAACGAAAACCGGCGGGTCAACCTCGGCGACGCGGCAGCGAGACGGGTGGCGGCGGCTCCGGCAAGGCGGCAGCGTCGGTGGCGGCTGGTTCCGGCGGGGCGGCGGCGTCGGCGGCAACGGGCGGC
>NC_057803.1:568531943-568534464 GCF_018294505.1 Triticum aestivum
GGTGGTGCGGGCGTGGGCACGAGGCGGGCGCGGTGGCTAGGGTTTCAGCTCAGCATGGACCGGCGGCTTATAAAGGCTGAGGCCTGGAGGAGTCCGGGCCTAGCACGGCCCGTAGGTCGGTTCGGACGTTTTTTTTAAATACTTACGCTCGAAAAAAAAGGACTACTAAACGGACTCCAAAAATCTCGAAATAAATTTTCCCCGGCTTCTAAAATCAAGCCGCACAAGATGAACATTTATTTGGGGCCTACATGCAATTTTGAAAAACGCGCATTTTTCCTAAATTCAAATAAAATAGCAAATAAAACCAAATAAAATGTTATTTGATTTTTTTATTAAATCCTCAATATTTCTTTATTTTGGGAAAGTCATTTTATTCCCTCTCTCATATTTTTGTAATAGAAATAATTGAAGATAAAATAAATAAAATCAAAAGATCCTATTTTCAAAATTTGAGACAACTCAAATATGAAAATAATGAAATCCCCAACTCTCTCCGAGGGTCCTTGAGTTGCGAAAAATTTCTAGGATCAACCAACATGCAATAAATATGATATGCTATGATTATCTAGTGTATAACATTCCAAATTGTAGCGACCAGACCTCATACGGTCCAATCTTTGTGCTCCAGTGTCATCCCTGGATCAGTAATGCTGACACCACACAGTACTTGAAGGATTTATAATAGAGTAGCAACCACACACTTATTATATCGAGTGTCTCAATAGAGAACTTATTGCAATAAATATGGCTTAAGGCCATCTAATAACGATAACAGCGGAAGGCTTGGAAGATAAGTGAGTCCATCAACTCCAACGGCATCACTAAGTATAGAACCATGACCTAAAACTCCTTAATCGTCGTCTGAAAAGTCTGCAATATTAACGTTGCAGCCCGAAACGGGTCAGCACATGGAATATGCTGGAAATGTAATACATAGAGAGTAATGGAATGAAACAGCTATTCTATATGCATATTTGGCTGGTGGAAAGCTCTATGGTTACAGTTTTCCGTAAAGCCAATTCTTCCCTACTGCAAAGGAATAAATTTGTTTAACTATCATGGTGGTTGTTAAACATTGAGAATGGTTGACAGCATTCTCAATCCCAATTAAGCATCATCATTAAACAAACCCATCAAAATTAATTTTATAGTAACATGTTGAGATTCACATGATAATCCAGGTACTAGATACTCAAGATGTCCATAACCGGGGACACGGCTAACCATGATTAGTTTATACACTCTGCAGAGGTTTGCGCACTTTCCCCACAAGACTCGATCTCCTCCGTTGGATTTCTCGCACTACATGGTGTTTGAGAAACGGATGACCAAGACATAGTCTTTCAGAAGCGCTAGCACCTTACGATGGGTAGACCGTACCACCTACATCCCCTACATCTGCTAGTCTACCAATGTAGGAGTTCGCACGACTTAGTCAACTATGCTAGAGCCCATAATAGCTTGTGGCTGCACACGGAAGTTTCTAGCATGAATAATCTCATGATCCCTTTGAGCCTGGGTGGCAGTCCATAAAGAAAAGCAGGCAATACTGGAATACCCAGGTACCTCAATCCACCCAGATGTGTGTTTAAGTTGCCACCTTAAATAAACCATTAATTAACAATCTCACATCTATCATGGATACACTCACCCAATCCATGTCTACTAGCATAGCATGGCATAATAAGCAAACATAGAAGTAACTCCCAAAGGTTTGATAATAAACAGGTAATAGGTACTACCTCAACTACTTCCCAAACCCACAAATTAGATCCTAATCATGCAATGTGTAAGGATTGATCTAATGCAATAAAACTGGGTAGAGGGAAAAACATGATCAAAGTGTTACTTACCTTGCTGATGATCCCGGAAACCTAGAGATTCGAAGTAGCAAGCGGCGCACTCCGGGTACTCTATCGCAAACAAACAAGCATACAATAAGTACTCACTAATGCATAGGTAAAACTCAAATAAGAGATCTAACCAGAAAGTTCAACTTAAGAACTCTGGTTGGTAAAAGAGTCAAATCAAACGAAACAACAAAGGACAAAAGGCAAAAGAAACAGGCTTCGTTTACTATTCTGGATCTAAGGCAATTTTTACAGTGGCAAAAACTTGTTTAAGTTGGTTAAATTGAAAGAGGGTTTCGAAACAAAACTCCAGGCGCTTGAATCACCTGATTCCAATAAACGAGCGAAAAGTTAGACTAAAACGAAAATCGGATCAGAAATCGCGATCAGAAAAATCACGGATTTAATCCGAGAAAAAGAAAACCAACGAACAGTTTAACGAACGAACGTTCATTAACTGAATCTAAACAAAGAACGCGTTCGTAAAAATGAACGAACGAGCGAACGCTCGCTAATTAGCCTAAACCGAAAAAAAACTGATCTAAAGAAAAAAACAAAACTAAAAAAAAAAACGAAAACCGGCAAAAACCGAACGAAAACCGGCGGGTCAACCTCGGAGACTCGGCGGCGAGATGGGCGGCGGCTGCTCCGGTGAGGCGGCGGCGTCG
>NC_057803.1:568534781-568548993 GCF_018294505.1 Triticum aestivum
GGCGGCGGCGGCGGCGAAAGGCGGCGGCGGCGCAGGCACAGGCGGCGGCTAGGGTTTTGGCCCGGGGTGGGCCGGCGGCTTATAAAGGCTGAGGCCTAGAGGAGTCCGGGCCTAGAACGGCCCGTAGGTCGGTTCAGACGTTTTTTTAAACGCTCGGAAAAAAATAAAAGGACTACTAAACTGACTCAAAATATCCTGAAATAAATTTTCCCCAACTTTTAAAATCAAGCCGCACAGGATGAACATTTATTTGGGGCCTAAATGGAATTTTGAAAAACGCGGATTTTTCCGAAATTCAAATAAAATAGCAAATAAAACCAAATAAAATCTTATTTGATATTTTATTAAATCCTCAATATTTCTTTATTTTGGGAAAGTCATTTTATTCCCTCTCTCATATTTTTGTAATAGAAATAATTGAAGATAAAATAAATAAAATCAAAAGATCCTATTTTCAAAATTTGAGACAACTCAAATATGAAAATAACGAAATCTCCAACTCTCTCCGAGGGTCCTTGAGTTGCGAAAAATTTCTAGGATCAACCAAAATGCAATAAATATGATATGCAATGATGATCTAGTGTATAACATTCCAAATTGAAAATTTGGGATGTTACAAACCTACCCCCCTTAAGATGAATCTCGCCCTCGAGATTCGGGTTGGCTTGAAAATAGGTGAGGGTGGTCATTCAGCAATTCTTCCTCTCATTCCTTGGTGGCTTCATCCTCCATGTGGTGGCTCTACTGAACCTTGCAAAACTTGATAACCTTGCTGCGGGTGACTCGACTTGCATACTCTTGAATCTTAACTGGTTTCTCCTCATAGGTCAAATCACTGTCCAACTGAATCGCTTCCAGTGGTACCGTATCTCTCAACAGTATGTCAGCCATCTCTGCGTGGCACTTCTTCAGCTGGGATACATGGAACACGTCGTGAACTCCCGACAATCCTTCGGGCAATTCCAACTTGTAGGCTACTTCTCCCATACGCTCCAAAACTTTGTATGGGCCTACAAAACATGGCGCTAATTTTCCCTTATCTCCAAAGCGCTTAACTCCTCGAAGTGGTGATACTCGAAGAGAAACTCGGTCTATGACTTCGTAAACTGTCTCCTTGCGTTTAGAATCTGCATAACTCTTCTGCCTCGATTGAGCTACCTTCAGCCTGTCGCGAATTAATTTCACTTTCTGTTCAGATTCCTTTATCAGATCCGGTCCAAACAACTGGCGGTCTCCAACTTCATCCCAGGACAATGGGGTCCTGCACCTCCTTCCGTACAAGGCTTCGACAGGGGCCATCTTCAAACTGGATTGGTAGCTATTGTTGTAACAGAACTCTGCATACGGCAAATTCTCGTCCCAGCTAGATCCGTAGTCTAGCGCACAAGCTCTTAGCATATCCTCCAAAATCTGATTGACTCTCTCAGTCTGTCCATCTGTCTGCGGGTGAAAAGCTATGCTAAACTCCAGTCTGGTTCCCAAAGTCTCATGCAACTGATGCCAGAACTTTGAGGTAAACTGGGTTCCTCTATCTGATACAATGCTCCTTGGAACTCCATGCAGACATACGATCCTGGTCATGTATATCTTTGCCAACTTTGCACTGGTATAGGTAGTCTTCACTGGAATGAAATGAGCTACCTTTGTCAAATGATCGACTACAACCCATATCGAGTCATAGCCTGAACGTGTTCTGGGCAATCCTGTAATAAAATCCATGCCTAGCTTATCCCACTTCCATTCGGGTATCGGCAATGGTTGTAGCAATCCTGCTGGCTTCCGATGCTCTGCCTTCACTCTCTGACATACATCACAAACTGCTACATACTCCGCAATATCCTTCTTCATTCCGGTCCACCATAAAATATCCTTCAAATCCAAATACATCTTGGTATTTCCTGGGTGAATCGAATATGGTGAATCATGGGCCTCTTGTAAAATTATCTTCCTGATCTCCGGATCATTTGGCACATAAACACGGTCTTCAAACCATAGGGTATCGTGCTCATCCTCACGAAATCCCTTAGCTTTTCCTTTGCTCATTTTCTCCTTTATCTTGGCAATCTCCTTGTCAGTCCTTTGAGCTTCTTTGATCTTATCCATCAAAGTAGACTGAATCTCCAATGCTGCTACATAGCCTCTCAGAACTATTTCCAAACAAAGCTCTCGAAGATTTTCGGCTAACTCCCTTGGTAAATCTCCCATCATTAAGGTGTTGACGTGGCTCTTACGGCTCAACGCGTCAGCTACTACGTTAGCCTTTCCAGGGTGATAATGCAATCTCATATCATAATCCTTGATGAGCTCCAACCATCTCCTTTGTCTGAGATTCAACTCCTTCTATGTGAAAATATACTTCAAACTCTTGTGATACGTGTACACATCGCAATGGTTTCCAATCAGAAAATGTCTCCAAGTCTTCAGTGCATGCACTATGGCTGCTCACTCCAAATCATGCGTAGCATAATTCAACTCATGAGGCTTAAGCTGTCGTGAGGCATATGAAACAACTCTTCCTTCCTGCATAAGCACTGCTCCAAGTCCTTGATGTGAAGTGTCACAATACACCTCATAATCCTTGGTCTGATCCGGTAAAATCAACAGTGGTGAGGTAACCAAACGTTTCTTCAACTCCTGAAAACTAGCCTCACATTCCTCAGTCCATATGAACTTGGTATCTTTCTTCAACAACTCCGTCATAGGCTTCACAATCTTTGAGAAATTCTTAATAAACCTTCGGTAGTATCCTGCGAGTCCAAGAAAACTTCGGATCTCTCCAACTGTGGTTGGTGCTTCCCACTTGGTCACGGTATCAACTTTAGTGGGATCTACTACTATACCTTCTTCGAATATAACGTGTCCGAGAAATCCAACTTCTTTCAACCAAAACTCACATTTGCTAAAGTTGGCATATAACTAATGTTCTCTGAGCTTTCCAAGAACCAAACACAAATGCTCCTTATGGTCCTCTTCATTCTTCGAGTAAACCAGGATATCATCAATGAACACTACGATGAACTTATCCAAGAACTCCATAAACACTTTGTTCATCATGTTCATAAAATATGCAGGTGCGTTAGTCAGAACAAATGACATAACGGTATACTCGTACAGCCCATACCTGGTGGTAAAAGCCGTCTTGGGTATATCTTGCTCCCGAATCTTCAACTGGTGGTATCCTAATCGCAGATCGATCTTGGAAAATACCTTAGCTCCTTGCAATCGATCAAACAGATCATTGATCATCGGTAGTGGGTATTTGTTCTTGATGGTTACTTCATTCAATCCTCGATAATCGACAACCATCCTTAACGATCCATCCTTCTTTTCTACTAGAAGTACTGGCGATCCCCAAGGTGAAGAACTTGGGCGAATGTATCCTTTATCTAGTAACTCCTTAATTTGCTTCTCAATTTCCACCAAATCCTTTGCAGGCATCCTATATGGTCTCTTTGATATTGGCCCTGTGCCTGGCAAAAGCTCAATCAGAAACTCAATATCTCTACCCGGTGGCATGCCTGGCAATTCTTCTGGAAATACATCAGGGAAATCCTTCACTACTGGTACTTCCTCCTGCACAACTCCTGTTAAACAATTTGCTTGAGTCCTCTTTGGCACATGTTGGGATACATACTTGATCCTTCTCCCTTCTAGGGTGGTAAGCAAAATTGACTTACTGGCACATTCAACATTCCCTTCAAACTTTGACAACCAGTCCATGCCTAATATCACATCCAATCCTTGAGATTCCAACACTATTAGGTCTGACGGAAATACATAGTTACCAATCCTTAATGGTAACCGATCACACCATAGACTAGCCATATATTCTGCTCCAGGCGAGGTTACTAACATGGGTGACCTAAGGGCTTGGGTTGGCAGTTTATACTTATCCACAAATCCCCATGATATGTATGAATGTGATGCACCAGTATCAAAAAGAACGAGTGCAGTAAATGACTTAACCAAAAACTTATCAATTACTGCATCCGGCTGCTCTTCAACCTCCTCCACGTTAACGTGGTTCACCTGTCCCCTGTTGAAAGGGTTCAGCTTCTTCCCAGAGCTTCCATTGCCATTTCCATTTTGTGATTCAGGACATTCGTTGGCATAATGTCCGGTCTTCTGGCACTTAAAGCAAGTGACTTGGCTCAGGTCTTTCTTGGCTGGGGTTGATGGGTTGGTACGGTTCTGGCCGTTGCTTCCTCCATTCCCATTACCAATCTTTGGGCCATTGGGATTGTGCGAGCTACCTCCTCCATGGGTATGCTGGAAATGTCCTCCCGGTCTAGGGCTAAACGTGGCTTCTGGTGAGCTCCAGAATTGCACTTTCCTTGTCCATACTTCCTCTTGCGATTCTCAATTTGTTGCTGCTTCCCTTCAATCATAAGAGCACGATCTACCAACTCCTGGTAGTTGTTAAAGGTTGCTACCATCAACTGCATGCTCAACTCATCATTCAGTCCTTCCAGAAACTTCTCCTGCTTTGCTGCATCCATAGCAACGTCATCTGGGGGCATAACGTGCTAGTTTACTAAAGTCCTCCACATACTGGAGAACTATCCATCCTCCTTGGCGCAAGTGGCGAAACTCTCGCTTCTTCATGGCCATAGCTCCTGCTGAAACATGGGCAGTTTGAAAGCCTGCTGAAACTGGTCCCATGTGACAGTATCGACAGGGAAAGTGGCTGTGAAATTCTCCCACCATGATGCCGCGGGTCTTTCAAGCTGATGTGCGGCAAACATCACCTTCTCCGCATCCATGCATCCTACTGTGGTCAACTCTCTAGCTGTCTTGCGGAGCCAATCATCTGCTACTATCGGCTCAGTGCTACTGGAAAACACTGGTAGATTCAGCCTAAGAAAATGGGCTAAGTGATCAACAAGTGGTGGTTGTGGTGGTGGGTTGTAGTTGTTGTTCCCTTGATTCTGATTCTGGACTAGTAACTACATCAATGTGTTCTGCTGCTGGATCAACTAGGTGAGCTCCGGTGGGAAGGTAAATCTGGGGCCACGTCTCGGAGGCATCTGAGGGTTTTTAGAAAAGATGAGATTTAAGAATAGAGAGGGTCTAAAGAGAAAACACTACCCATATGCACATGAGGCAAAAGCAAACAATTCACTTCATTCAATCAATCAAACAAGGGCATACAATCGATCTAACTATCGCAAAAGTGCTCGGACTATAATATTTACATGGTGGACTACTACTACTGATGAGGTGGTCTACTAGAAATATTCTTCGGTTGCAGACTTCATGATATCTGCTCCAGCTTCATCAACGTAGTCATCATCGCTATCATCTTGATCCGAGTCGGTGTCGTCGATGATGATGTAGTCTTCTGGGCGATTCTCCTTGGGTTCTTCGTCTTCTTCTACCGGTGTAGGGCCTTCCATAAATATTCCGATCTTCTTGATCAGATCGTCGTTCTTCTCCACTAATACTTCAATTTCCTCTTCATAATCTTCACATGTAGCCTTGAGTTCTTCCTCCAGTTCCTTGATTCTTGTCTTTGCCTTCTTCAGGTCTATCATGTCGGTGCACATCTGGTTCTCCTGACGTCGAATGTGCTGGTTTAACTCCTGGATAAAAGCTGCAATTGATCTATCCTTTCTAGTGCTAATCATCTCCTAGTGCTCATCTCGGCACCCACAAATCTGGTAGATAGTATGCTTGAGATCATTTCGGTAGACTTCTCCAATGCGTCCCATGGCGATGTGAGCTGCCATGCTGTTTCCTAGAGTCCAAGTTGGTGCATCAAAAGAAAACTCTATGGGCTCAGTGACTGGCATGAATGTCCTTCCTGGAACTTGAACTTGAATCATCCAGCGCTCTTCTTCAGGTAAAGTGGCGTTGTAGGTGCCGGTGAAGCTTGGTACTCCTATGTTCAGATATCGAGTGACTTCCTTCAAATGACGTCCAAAGGGTGTATCTTCATCGGTTGAGTGAACTTGTTCCTTGCATCCGCCATCCTAAAAGACTAGAAAAGATGAGGAGTCAGAAAGAGAAGAGAGTGAGTAGTGATCTAGGTCTTTAGCTTAGTGGTCATGTCCTATAGTCAGCGTGTGCTCTGAACATCCCAAATTTTCAATTTGGAATGTTATACACTAGATCATCATTGCGTATCATATTTATTGCATTTTGGTTGATCCTAGAAATTTTTTGCAACTCAAGGACCCCCGAGGAGCGAGATATTAGAAACATGGGTCTCATGACCCAACATTCAGAGCATACAAGTCAAAACACATCCGGAAGCTCAACATGTCTGAGTACAGACATCTACAAATGGAAAAGGCTGAGAAGCCTGACTATCTACCAGATCCTGCCGAGGGCACAAGATCGTAGCTGAGGTATCAAGCTAAATGTCGAAGTCCACGTGAAACTACTAGCGAGACTGAAGTCTCTCTGCAAAACATAAATTAAGCAAACATGAGTACAAAAGTACTCAGCAAGACTTACATCAGAACTAGCTACATATGCATCGATATCAACAGGGGGGTGGTGGAGTTTAACTACATCAAGCCAGCTTTGACTCGGTGGCTATCTTAAACTATGACTGCAAGTAACTCTTTTGAGGTGGCGCACACGAGTCCACATATTCACCATATCAATACACCACTATGGATCCGCTCCCGTCTCCCTACGAGAACGCCATCCATAGCACTCACGCTTATCTTGTGCATTTTAGAGTATCCAGTGTCACTTGTCTATGAACTGTTATAGGCAACCCAGAAGTCCTTTACCACGGACGCGGCTATTCGAATAGTTTTATACCCTGCAGGGGTGTACTTCGTCACACATGTTTCCACCACTTAGCGTCTGCACACGACATGTGCTCGGCAGACTTCAAGCGAAAGTCGACGTGGGTGTAGACCACGACCTGACTAACTGCACAAGTCTCTAGTCCAAGTTTATCGCCTATTCAGGTTCCATCCGCGAGGAGATCCGGCCAAAGTTTCGCTCATAGCCCCAAACAATGTGTGCAGGGTTATCGAGACACCAAACAGGCGCCCGGTACACCGTGCCACGGTGTATCTACCGCATCATAGCCCACCCCTAGGATCAACGCTACGCACGGCTGCCAACACATATCCTATAAACACCAGAAACTAGTTGCAACTCCTGGACAGAGGACGAGAGGGGTCAGTAAGTCGAGCGGGGTCATATTTCAGGGCCCAACGTGTGGTAGTAGCTGTTTCATGGATCACAAACACAGAACTCAGTTCCCGAGGACGGTTTCAATGAGACAACCCACCATGTACTCCTACATGGCCTCTCACCGCTACCTTTACCAAATCATGTTCACACACTTAGCTCACACACAGTAGGACATGTTCATCACCATTCCAATTCATCCCTGATGAATCAGACCTGACTCAACTCTAAGCAGTAGTAGGCATGACAAACAAGCATGAATTAGTAGGCACATCAGGGCTCAAACAACTCCTACTCATACTAGTGGGTTTGATCTATTTACTGTGGCAATGACAGGTCATGCAGAGGAAAAGGGGTTCAGCTACCGCAGCATGTAACAGTTGAATCGTTGTTGTCCTAATGCAGTAAAAGAGAGCAGGAGCGAGAGAGTGGGATTGTATCGGAACGAACAAGGGGTTTTTGCTTGCCTGGCACTTCTGAAGATAGTATAGTTCTTCATTAGTGTCATCGAACTTATCATCGGAACCACGTCTATCAAGAGGGGACAAATACCGGCAAACAAAGAGGAACACAATCAATGCAATCCGACAATTATGATGCATGATAATATCATGGCAATATGTTGTTGATTGAGCTAATGCAACTATCAACCATATTAAATGAAGTTGGTTTGAACCAAGGGTTCAAATTCAAACTCCATATGTGCTTATTTAAATGTCAATTATGCAAATTTCCCTGTACAGCAACCCTAGGTTGTTCAAACATGCATTCAAATGCCATAAACAGATTCCTTGAATTTTTCTGATAATTTTTCATACATAATTTATTTCATTTGGAGTTATGGTTGATTTTATATGATTTTTAGAAGTTTAGGATATTTTCTGAATTTTCTGAAGTTATGGCATCAGCACTACGTCACCGTGACGTCAGCAGGTCAACTGACCCGGTCCAGGTCAAACCTGACCAGTGGGGTCGACACGTCAGTGACACAATTAACTGACAGGGTTAATTAAATCTAACCAATCAAATTAACAGGCACTGGGCCCACTGTCAGTGTCAAAAGTGGGGTAATTAGTCCTAAACTAAACGAGTTAGGGGCGGGGCCCATATGTATTAACCCCAGGGAGGTCAAACCCCGGGTCGAATGGGTCAAACTCGCCGGCGTTGAGTCGCCTGCGAGGTCAGCGGCGGCGAGGGGCTTCGGAGAACCCCTCTAGTGCACCGTTTGGCACGCGGCTGGGTTCTTCAGGACGCTAGAGGAGTGGCGCATCCAACGGTGGTGGTCGCCGGGCCTTGGGCAGCCGGAAACGACAATGGCGAGCAGTGCAGCAGCGTCCGGAGCTCGGGCCCGCTCGGGTTTAGGCTCTACGGCGTGCAAACAAGCGCAGCGTGGCATTGGGAAGACTCTACGTGCATATGGGTAGTGTTTTCTATTTAGACCCCCTCTATTCTTAAATCTCATCTTTTCTAAAAACTCTCAGATGCCTCCGAGACGTGACCCCGGATTTACCTTCCCACCGGAGCTCACCCAGTTGATCCAGCAGCAGAACACATTGATGCAGTTACTAGTCCAGAATCAGAATCAAGGGAACAACAACAACAACCCACCACCACCTAGGGATGGAAATGGGTCGGGTTTGGGGCGGGTGGAGCTGGTCCAAATCCAACCCATGACCCATCTTCCTACCCTCTGCCCATCCACCAAATTATCCATGGGTAAAACTTGTGCCCATGTCCAAACCCACTGGATACCTACATACCCATGGAGATCCATGGGCATAGAAAAGTCAGCATGAAGCCTTCCCAAAGAGAAAATTAACTCATCATCATTCACTCACAAATGACAACATAAGCTACATGCATAAGTAGGAAACAAGTAATACGATGAGTCCTTAAGTGTGACATACCAAATGTTGATTCTCCAGCATATAGCTCATGGAACAAGTTGCATATTTCCTGCCATTTCCCATTGATTCGCTCTTTCTACTATGACTGGCATATGACACCACATGTCATACGGGTATCCATCGGATATCCATGGAGCACAAACTATAACCATGCCCAATCCGGCTGTTCGTGGGTATCCATATCCAAGGACCCATGGGCGAAAATGTGCTCCATACCCTTGCCCAACTGGGTCGGGTATCCATGGGTATCCAGATCCATGGATAAAATTGCCATCCCTACCACCACCACCACCACCTGTTGATCACTTAGCCCGTTTTCTTAGGCTGAATCCGCCGGTGTTTTCCAGTAGCACCGAGATGATAGTCGCAGATGATTGGCTCCGCAAGACAACTAGAGAGTTGACCACAACAGGATGCACGGATGCGGAGAAGGTGAACTTTGCCACACATCGGCTTGAAGGACCCGCAGCATCATGGTGGGAGAATTTCACAGCCACTTTCCCTGTCGATACTGTCACATGGGACTAGTTTCAGCAGGTTTTTTGAACTGCCCATGTTTCCGCAGGAGCTATGGCCATGAAGAAGCGAGAGTTTCGCAACTTGCTCCAAGGAGGACGGACAGTTGGCCAGTATGTGGAGGACTTTAGTAAATTAGCACGTTATGCCCCAGATGACGTTGCTACGGATGCAGCAAAGCAGGAGAAGTTTATGGAAGGACTGAATGATGAGTTGAGCATGCATTTGATGGTAGCAACCTTCAACAACTACCAGGAGTTGGTAGATCATGCTCTTATGATTGAAGGGAAGCAGCAACAAATTGAGAATCGCAAGAGGAAGTATGGACAAGGAAAGTACAATTCTGGAGCTCAGCAGAAGCCATGTTTTACCCCTAGACCGGGAGGACATTTCCAGCATACGCATGGAGGAGGTAGCTCGCACAATCACAACGGCCCTAAGACTGGTAATGGGAATGGAGGAAGCAACGGCCAGAACCGCACCAACCCATCAACCCCATCCAAGAAAGACCTGAGCCAAGTCACTTGCTTTAAGTGCCAGAAGACCGAACATTATGCCAACGAATGTCTTGAATCACAAAATGGAAATGGCAATGGAAGCTCTGGGAAGAAGCCGAACCCTTTCAACAGGGGACAGGTGAACCACGTTAACGTGGAGGAGGTTGAAGAGCAGCCGGATGCAGTAATCAGTAAGTTTTTGGTTAAGTCATTTACTGCACTCGTTCTTTTTGATACTGGTGCATCGCATTCATACATATCAAGGGGATTTGTGGATAAGTATAAACTGCCAACCCAAGCCCTTAGGTCACCCATGTTAGTAACCTCGCCTGGAGCAGAATATATGGCTAGTCTATGGTGTGATCGGTTACCATTAAGGATTGGTAACTACGTATTTCTGTCAGACCTAATAGTGTTGGAATCCCAAGGATTGGATGTGATATTAGGCATGGACTGGTTCTCAAAGTATGAAGGGAATATTGAATGTGCCAGTAAGTTAATTTTGCTTACCACCCTAGAAGGGAGAAGGATCAAGTATGTATCCCGACATGTGCCAAATAGGACTCAAGCAAATTGTTTAACATGAGTTGTGCAGGAGGAAGTACCAGTAGTGAAGGATTTCCCTGATGTATTTCCAGAAGAATTGCCAGGCATGCCACCGGATAGAGATATTGAGTTTCTGATTGAACTTTTGCTAGGCACAGGGCCAATATCAAAGAGACCATATAGGATGCCTACAAAGGATTTGGTGGAAATTAAGAAGCAAATTAAGGAGTTACTGGATAAAGGATACATTCGCCCAAGTTCTTCACCTTGGGGATCGCTAGTACTTCTAGTAGAAAAGAAGGATGGATCATTAAGGATGGTTGTCGATTATCGAGGATTGAATGAAGTAACCATCAAGAACAAATACCCACTACCGATGATCAATGATCTATTTGATCGATTGCAAGGAGCTAAGGTATTTTCCAAGATCGATCTGCGATCAGGATACCACCAGTTGAAGATTCGGGAGCAGGATATACACTAGACGGCTTTTACCACCAGGTATGGGCTGTACGAGTATACCGTTATGTCATTTGGTCTGACTAACGCACCTGCATATTTTATGAACATGATGAACAAAGTGTTTATGGAGTTCTTGGATAAGTTCGTCGTAGTGTTCATTGATGATATCCTGGTTTACTCGAAGAATGAAGAGGAGCATAAGGAGCCTTTGTGTTTGGTTCTTGGAAAGCTCAGAGAACATCAGTTATATGCCAAGTTTAGCAAATGTGAGTTTTGGTTGAAAGAAGTTGGATTTCTCGGACACGTTATATCCTGAGAAGGTATAGCAGTAGATCCCACTAAAGTTGATACCGTGACCAAGTGGGAAGCACCAACCACAGTTGGAGAGATCCGGAGTTTTCTTGGACTCCTAGGATACTACCGGAGGTTTATTGAGAATTTCTCAAAGATTGCAAAGCCTATGACGGAGTTGTTGAAGAAAGATACCAAGTTCATATGGACTGAGGAATGTGAGGCTAGTTTTCAGGAGTTGAAGAAACGTTTGGTTACCTCACCAGTGTTGATTTTACCGGATCAGACCAAGGATTATGAGGTGTATTGTGACGCTTCACGTCGAGGACTTGGAGCAGTGCTTATGCAGGAAGGAAGAGTTGTTTCATATGCCTCACGACAGCTTAAGCCTCATGAGTTGAATTATGCTACGCATGATTTGGAGTTAGCAGCCGTAGTGCATGCACTGAAGACTTGGAGACATTTTCTTATTGGAAACCATTGCGAGGTGTACACGGATCACAAGAGTTTGAAGTATATTTTCACACAGAAGGAGTTGAATCTCAGACAAAGGAGATGGTCGGAGCTCATCAAGGATTACGATATGAGATTGCATTATCACCCTGGAAAGGCTAACGTAGTAGCTGACGCGTTGAGCCGTAAGAGCCACGTCAACACCTTAATGACAGGAGATTTACCAAGGGAGTTAGCCGGAAATCTTCGAGAGCTTTGTTTGGAAATATTTTTGAGAGGCTATGTAGCAGCATTGGAGATTCAGTCTACGTTGATGGATAGGATCAGAGAAGCCCAAAAGACTAATAAGGAGATTGCCGAGATAAAGGAGAAAATGAGCAAAGGAAAAGCTAAGGGATTTCATGAGGATGAGCACGATACCCTATGGTTTGAAGACCGTGTTTATGTGCCAAATGATCCGGAGATCAGGAAGATAATTTTACAAGAGGCCCATGATTCACCATATTCGATTCACCTAGGAAATACCAAGATGTATTTGGATTTGAAGGATATTTTCTGGTGGACCGGAATGAAGAAGAATATTGCGGAGTATGTAGCAGTTTGTGATGTATGTCAGAGAGTGAAGGCAGAGCATCAGAAGCCAGCAGGATTGCTACAACCATTGCCGATACCCAAATGGAAGTGGGATAAGCTAGGCATGGATTTTATTACAGGATTGCCCAGAACACGTTCAGGCTATGACTCGATATGAGTTGTAGTCGATCGTTTGACAAAGGTAGCTCATTTCATTCCAGTGAAGACTACCTATACCAGTGCAAAGTTGGCAAAGATATACATGACCAGGATCGTATGTCTGCATGGAGTTCCAAGGAGCATTGTATCAGATAGAGGAACCCAATTTACCTCAAAGTTCTGGAATCAGTTGCATGAGACTGTGGGAACCAGACTGGAGTTTAGCACAGCTTTTCACCCACAGACAGATGGAGAGACTGAGAGAGTCAATCAGATTTTGGAGGATATGCTAAGAGCTTGTGCGCTAGAATACGAATCTAGCTGGGACGAGAATTTGCCATATGCAGAGTTCTATTACAACAACAACTATCAATCCAGTTTGAAGATGGCCCCTTTCGAAGCCTTGTATGGAAGGAGGTGCAGGACCCCATTGTCCTGGGATGAAGTTGGAGACCGCCAGTTGTTTGGACCGGATCTGATAAAGGAATCTAAACAGAAAGTGAAATTAATTCGTGACAGGCTGAAGGTAGCTCAATCCAGGCAGAAGAGTTATGCAGATTCTAAATGCAAGGAGACAGTTTACGAAGTCAGAGACCGAGTTTATCTTCGAGTATCACCACTTCAAGGAGTTAAGCACTTTGGAGTTAAGGGAAAATGAGCGCCACATTTT
The DNA here is from genome assembly GCF_018294505.1 of Triticum aestivum. Classification (NCBI taxonomy): domain Eukaryota; kingdom Viridiplantae; phylum Streptophyta; class Magnoliopsida; order Poales; family Poaceae; genus Triticum; species Triticum aestivum. The sequence continues at coordinate 568,548,011 of NC_057803.1, forward strand.
GTAGGCCCATACAAAGTTTTGGAGCATATGGGAGAAGTAGCCTACAAGCTGGAATTGCCCGAAGGATTGTTGGGAGTTCACGACGTGTTCCATGTATCCCAGTTTAAGAAGTGCCACGCAGAGATGGCTGACATACTGTTGAGAGATATGGTACCACTGGAAGCGATTCAGTTGGACAGTGGTTTGACTTATGAGGAGAAACCAGTTAAGATTCTAGAGTATGCCAGTCGTGTCACCCGCAGCAAGGTTATCAAGTTTTGCAAGGTTCAGTGGAGCCACCACACGGAGGATGAAGCCACCTGGGAACGAGAGGAAGAATTGCTTAAAGACCACCCTCACCTATTTTCTAGCCAACCCGAATGTCGAGGGCGAGATTCATCTTAAGGGGGGGTAGGTTTGTAACATCCCAAATTTTTGATTTGGAATGTTATATACTAGATCATCATTGCATATCATATTTATTGCATTTTGGTTGATCCTAGAATTTTTTTGCAACTCAAGGACCCTCGGAGATAGTTGGGGATTTCGTTATTTTCATATTTGAGTTGTCTCAAATTTTGAAAATAGGATCTTTTGATTTTATTTATTTTATCTTCAATTATTTCTATTACAAAAATAGGACAGAAGGAATAAAATGACTTTCCCAAAATAAAGAAATATTGAGGATTTAATAAAAAATCAAATAAGATTTTATTTGCTATTTTATTTGAATTTAGGAAAAATGAGCGTTTTTCAAAATTGCATTTAGGCCCCAAATAAATGTTCATCTTGTGCGGCTTGATTTTAGAAGCGGGGGAAAATTTATTTCGGGATTTTTGGAGTCCGTTTAGTAGTCCTTTTGTTTTTTTCCGAGCGTAAGTATTTAAAAAAAACGTCCGAACCGACCTACGGGCCGTGCTAGGCCCGGACTCCTCCAGGCCTTAGCCTTTATAAGCCACTGGCCCACCCCGGGCCGAAGCCCTAACCGCCGCCCGCGCCCGCGC
>NC_057803.1:568549372-568575473 GCF_018294505.1 Triticum aestivum
GACCCCGCTGCCCGTCTCGCCGCCGAGGTTGACCCGCCAGTTTTCGTTCGGTTTTCGCCGGTATTCGTTCGGTTTTCGCCGGTATTCGTTCGGTTTTTTAGTTTCATTTTTTTCTTTACATCAGTTTTTTTCCAGTTTAGGCTAATTAGCGAGCGTTCGCTCGTTCATTCGTTTTAACGAACGTATTCTTCGTTTAGATTCAGTTAATGAACGTTCGTTCATTAAACTGTTCGTCGTTTTTCTTTTTCTTGGATTAAATCCGTGATTTTTCTGATCGTGATTTCTGATCCGATTTTTGTTTTAGTCTAACTTTTCGCTAGTTTATCGGAATCAGGCGATTAAAGCGCCTGGAGTTTCATTTCGAAACCCTCTTTCTGTTTATCCAACTTAAACAAGTTTTTGCCGCTGTAAAAATTTCCTTAGATCCAGAATAGTAAACGAAGCCTGTTTCTTTTGCCTTTTGTCTTTCGTTGTTTCGTTCGATTTGACTCTTTTGCCAACCAGAGTTCTTAAGTTGAACTCTCTGGTTAGATCTCTTATTTGAGTTTTACCTGTGCATTAGTGAGTACTTATTGTATGCTTGTTTGTTTGCAATAGAGTACCCGGAGTGCGCCGCTTGCTACTTTGAATCGCTAGGTTTCCCAGATCATCAACAAGGCAAGTAACACTTTGATCATGTTTTTCCCTCTACCCAGTTTTATTGCATTAGATCAATCCTTACACATTGCATGATTAGGATCTAATTAAATTGTGGGTTTGGGAAGTAGTTGAGGTAGTACCTATTACCTGTTTATTATCAAACCTTTGGGAGTTACTTCTACGTTTGCTTATTATGCCATGCTATGCTAGTAGACGTGGATTGGGTGAGTGTATCCATGACAGATGTGAGATTGTTAATTAATGGTTTATTTAAGGTGGCAACTTAAACACACATCTGGGTGGATTGAGGTACCTGGGTATTCCAGGATTGCCTGTTTTTCTTTATGGACCGCCACCCAGGCTCAAAGGGATCATGAGATTATTCATGCTAGAAACTTCCGTGTGCAGCCACAAGCTATTATGGGCTCTAGCATAGTTAACTAAGTCGTGCGAACTCTTACAGTGGTAGACTAGCAGATGTAGGGGATGTAGGTGGTACGGTCTACCCATCGTAAGGTGCTAGCGCTTCTGAAAGACTATGTCTCGGTCATCCGTTTCTCAAACACCATGTAGTGCAAGAAATCCAATGGAGGAGATCGAGTCTTGTGGGGAAAAGTGCACAAGCCTCTGCAGAGTGTATAAACTAATCATGGTTAGCCGTGTCCCCGGTTATGGACATCTTGAGTATCTAGTACCTGGATTATCATGTGAATCTCAACATGTTACTATAAAATTAATTTTGATAGTTTTTTTAATGATGATGCTTAATTGGGATTGAGAATGCTATCAACCATTCTCAATGTTTAACATCCACTGTGATAGTTAAATAAATTTATTCCTTTGTAGTAGGGAAAAATTGGCTTTTCGCGAAACTATAACCATAGAGCTTTCCACCAGCCAAATATGCATATAGAATAGCTGTTTCATTCCATTACTCTCTATGTGTTACATTGCCAACATATTCCATGTGCTGACCCGTTTCGGGCTGCAACGTTAATGTTGCAGACTTTTCAGACGATGATTAAGGAGTTTTAGGTCATGGTTCCATACTCAGTGGTGCCGTTGGAGTTGATGGACTTACTTATCTTCCAAGCCTTCCACTGTTATCGTTATTAGATGGCCTTAAGCCATATTTATTGCAATAAGTTCTCTATTGAGACACTCGATGTAATAAGTGTGTGATTGCTACTCTATTATAAATCCTTCAAGTACTGTGTGGTGTCAGCATTACTGATCCAGGCATGACACCGGAGCATAGAGATTGGACCGTTTGAGGTCTGGTCGCTACAAGATGGTATCAGAGCACACGTTGACTGTAGGACATGACCACTAAGCTAAAGACCTAGATCACTACTCACTCTCTTCTCTTTCTGACTCCTCATCTTCTCTACTCTTTTAGGATGGCGGATGCAAGGAACAAGTTCACTCAACCGGTTGAAGATACACCCTTTGGACGTCATTTGAAGGAAGTCACTAGATATCTGAACATAGGAGTACCAAGCTTCACCGGCACCTACAACGCCACTTTACCTAAAGAAGAGCGCTGGATGATTCAAGTTCAAGTTCCAGGAAGGACGTTCATGGCAGTCACTGAGCCCATAGAGTTTTCTTTTGATGCACCAACTTGGAGTCGAGGAAAGAGCATGGCAGCTCACATCGCCATGGGACGCATTGGAGAAGTCTACCGAAATTATCTCAAGGATACTATCTACCAGATTTGTGGGCGCCGAGATGAGCACTGGGAGATGATCATCACCAGAAAGGATAGGTCAATTGCAGCTTTTATCCAGGAGTTAAACCAGCACATTCGACATTAGTTGAACCATATTTATTAGATGGCCTTAAGCCATATTTATTGCAATAAGTTCTCTATTGAGACACTCGATGTAATAAGTGTGTGATTGCTACTCTGTTATAAACCCTTCAAGTACTGTGTGGTGTCAGCATTACTGATCCAGGGATGACACCGGAGCACAGAGATTGGACCGTTTGAGGTCTGGTCGCTACAAGATGGACACCCTAGTGAGCACAGGATTACCAAAGGAGTTAGCAGAGGATCTCAGGGAACTTCGATTGGAGATTGTTCCTAGAGGTTTAATTGCAACAATGGAGGTTCAGTCTACATTGTTAGGAAAGATTCAAGAAGCTCAGAAGGATGACAAAGAGATTGCCGAAATAAAGAGAGAATGAGCAAAGGAAAGGCCAAAGGTTTTTGTGAGGATGAGCACGACACCTTATGGTTTGAGGACCGTGTTTATGTGCCCAATAACACAGAGATCAGGAATTTAATACTTCTGGAGGCTCATGACTCACCATACTCGATACACCCCGGAAACACCAAGATGTATTTGGATTTGAAGGAACGTTTCTGGCGGACAGGTATGAAGAAGGATATTGCCGAGTATGTAGCCGTATGTGATGTATGTCAGAGAGTGAAGGCAGAACATCAAAAGCCAGCAGGATTGTTACAGCCTATGCCAATACCCAAATGGAAGTGGGATAAACTTGGCATGGATTTTATCACCGGATTCCCAGGACCAAATCAGGATATGATTCTATATGGGTAGTAGTTGATCGCTTGACCAAAGCAGCTCACTTTATCCCAGTGAAAACCACCTATACAAGTGCAAAGTTGGCCAAGATATATATGACCAGGATCGTATGTCTGCATGGAGTTCCGAGGACCATCATATCAGATAGAGGAACACAGTTTACTTCAAAGTTTTGGCATCAGCTGCACCAAACATTGGGGACAAGGTTGGAGTTCAGTACAGCATTCCACCCGCAGACAGATGGACAGACCGAGAGAGTCAACCAGATTCTGGAGGACATGTTGAGGGCATGTGCACTAGATTATGGATCTAGCTGGGATGACAATTTGCCCTACACAGAGTTCTCATACAACAATAGCTATGAAGCCAGTTTGAAGATGGCACCATTCGAAGCCCTGTATGGACGAAGGTGCAGAACACCATTCATGTGGGATGAAGTTGGATATCGGCAGTTGTTTGGACTAGACTTGATCAAGGAGTCTGAAGAGAAAGTTAAGTTGATCCGAGATAGACTGAAGGTAGCTCAGTCCAGGCAGAAGAGTTATGCAGATTCGAAACGCAAGGAAGTAACCTATCAAATTGGATATAGAGCATATCTGCGAGTGAGGGAGTCCTGGATTAGGGGGTCTCCGGACAGCCGGACTATATTTTGTCGGACTATTGGACTATGAAGATACACGATTGAAGACTTCGTCCCGTGTCCAGATGGGACTTTCCTTGACGTGGAAGGCAAGCTTGGCAATACGAATATGTAGATCTCCTCCCTTGTAAATGACTCTGTGTAACCCTAACCCCCTCCGGTGTCTATATAAACTGGAGGGTTTAGTCCGTAGGACAACATACAATCATACCATAGGCTAGCTTCTAGGGTTTAGCCTCTACAATCTCGTGGTAGATCAACTCTTGTAATACTCATATCATTAATGTCAATCAAGCAAGACGTAGGGTATTACCTCCATCAAGAGGGCCCGAACCTGGGTAAACATCGTGTCCTCTGCCTCCTGTTACCATCCGCCTTAGACGCACAGTTTGGGACCCCCTACCCGAGATCTGCCGATTTTGACACAGACAGCGAGTATCACCCTTGCGAGGAGTGAAACGTTTTGGAGTTAAGGGAAAGTTAGCCCCGAGATTTTTAGGACTGTATCATGTTTTGGAACGTATGGGAGAAGTTGCCTACAAGTTGGAGTTACCTGAAGGACTGTCAGGAGTTCATGATGTATTTCATGTTTCACAGTTGAAGAAGTGTCATGCTGAGATGGCCGATATACTGTTAAGAGATACAGTACCCTTGGAGGCGATTCAGTACCCTTGACCTATGAGGAGAAGCCAGTCAGTATTCTTGAATTTGCCGGCCGAGTCACCCGCAGCAAGGTTATCAAGTTTTGCAAAGTTCAGTGGAGCCACCATACCGAGAATGAAGCCACCTGGGAACGAGAGGATGATCTTCGCAAAGACCACCCACACCTATTTTCTAGCCAACCCGAATCTCGAGGGCGAGATTCATCTTAAGGGGGGTAGGTTTGTAACATCCCAAATTTTCAATTTGGAATGTTATACATAGATCATCTATGCATATCATATTTTACTACATTTCGTTTCACGATACTCGAAATCCTAAGCAACTCAAGGACCCTCGGAGAGAGTTGGGGACTTCATTGTTTTCATATTTGAATTTTATCAAATATTGAAACAAGGATTTTGGTTTTAATTATTTCTCTCTCCGAAAATATTTCATATTAAAATATGTGAGAGAAGATAATATGACTTCTCCAAAATAATAGAAATATTGGAGGAAAAATATTAAAATCAAATATTTGATTTTTATTCAGATTTTATTGCTATTTTATTTGCATTAGAAAAATTGCACGTTTTCAAAATTGCATTTTAGGGCCAAAAAAATGTTCATCTCGTTCTAAATATTTTATTTAGACGGTGAAAATGTGTTTTGGCATTTTTAGTTTTTTATTTTATTTTCTAGGATTTATTTAAGTTCCGGCAAAATCATTTAAAAGAACTCTCAGCGCCCGACTGGGCCGAAGCCCAGCCGAGCCGGCCCGCTAGCCCTGCGCCGCCGTCTCCCTCCAGGAGACCGGGAGGCTGCCGCCGCTCCGACCCCCGAGTCCGGCTGGGACTCCTCCTCCCCGCACCGCTTGCCTCTTCCCCAAGCAGCCCCCCTCCTTAAATACCCCACCCGAACCCCCTCCACCACCACCCGAGCCGCCAACCCCGCCACCTGCCTCGCCCCGCCCCGCAGCGCCGCTGCCGCCCTTTGCTGCGCGCCGCCGCTAGCCATTGGTGCCCGCGCCGCCCGGCGCACCCCCCCGCCGCAGCCCCACCCCGCCGCAGCCTCGCCGGAGGTATATGCCGCCACCGTCGTTGTTCGCTTTTATTTTAAAACCGATCCGGTTTTTCTTTAGAAACCCTAATTTTGTTTTTATAGACTGGTTCACCGGTTTTTCTCGGTTTAGTTACTTTGCGGATGTTCGTGTGTACGTTCGTTAGCCTGTTCGTCAGTTTTCTTTTTCTCGGATTTTCTGCGATTATTTTCAATCGCGATTTCTGATCCGATTTTCGTTTCAGTTTATCTCTTCGCTTGTTTATCGGAATCAGGCGATTCAAGCGCCTAGATCTTCGTCTCGAAACCCTCTTTCTGTTTAGTCAACTTGAACAAGATTTTGGTACTGTAAAATTTGATTTTAGTTCTGATTAGTAAACGAATCTTGTTTCTTTCGCAGTTTGAGTTTCGTTGCTCCGTTTGATTTGATTTTTTTTGTAAACCGGAGTTCTTAAGTTGAACTTTCTGGTCAATTCTTCTTATTTGAGTTTTTGTAAACCGGAGTTCTTAGTTGAACTTTCTTGATTGCTTATGTATGCTATTGTTTGTTTGCGATAGAATTCCCGAAGTGCGAAGCGTGCTACTACGAGTCCTTAGGTTTTGCGGATCGTCAGCAAGGCAAGTAACACGTTGATCATACTCCTTCCATACCCAGTTTTTATGCATTAGTTCCAATCCTCAAACATTGCATGATTAGGATGTGATTAACATGTGGGTTGGGAAGTAGTTGATGAGGTAGAACCTATTGCCCCGTTATATTCAAACCTTGGGAGTTAGTTCTATGTATTGCTTATACTGCTATGCTATGCTCGTAGACATGGTTTGGGTGAGTGAATCCATGATAGATGTGAGATTGTTAATTAATGGTTCAACTTATGGTGGCAACTTTAATAGACATCTGGGTGGATTTCTTATCGGGCACCTGGAAAATCCAGTGTTGTCCTAGGATATCCCGAAGTACCCGTGTGATCATCCTAAGGTCCGCCACCCAGGCTCAAAGGGAACTGAGATATTTTCATGCTAGAAACTTCCGTGTGCAGCCACAAGCTATTATGGGCTCTAGCATAGTTGAGTAGGTTGCATGAGCTCTTGAAGAGGTGGATCAGCAGGTAGAGGGATGTAGGTTTGGTATGGTCTGCCCGGAGTAAAGAGTTAATGTTTCTGAAAGACTGTGTGTCGGTCATCCGTTTCTCAAACACCTTGTAGTGCGAGAAATCCAACAGAGGCGATCGGGTCTTGTGGGGAAAAGTGCACAAACCTCTGCAGAGTGTACAATTTAATCATGGTTAGCCGTGTCCCCAGTTATGGACAATCTTGAGTATCTAGTACTTGGAGTATCCTAGTATCTCATCACTCTTAATTAATATTGTTGGGTTGATAATTACTTTAATTGGGATTGAGTTGGAGGAACCTTCTCAATGATGTTTCAACTACCATGATAGTTAAATAAAGTCTATTCCTTTGTTGTAGGAAAAAAATGGCTTTTCGCAAAAACTATAACCATAGAGCTTTCCACCAGCCAAATATGCATGTAGTGATAGCATTATTCTGTTCTTGCTCCGCTGCGTTATATTGCCAGCATATTCCATGTGCTGACCCGTTTTCGGGATGCAACGTATTATGTTGCAGACTTTTCAGACGAGGAGTAAGGTTCGTTAGGTCGTTGCTGTGCAGCTCAGCTATGCCATTGGAGTTGATGGACTCACTTTATCTTCCAGGCCTTCCATTCTTATCGTATTAGATGGCCTTAAGCAATATTTATTCTAATAAGTTCTCTTTTGAGACATTCGATGTATTAAGTGTGTGATTGCTACTCTCTTATAAATCCTTCGAGTACTGTGTGTGTCAGCATTACCGATCCAGGGATGACACTAAAGCACAGAGACTTGACCGTTTGAGGTCGGGTTGCTACAACCGGGGGGTTACCGGAACCCCCCTTGGAGTTTAATGGGCCTTATGAGCCTTAGTGGAAAGAGAGGAGGGGATGCCAAGGCAGGCCATGCGCCCCTCCCCCTCTGGTCCGAATTGGACTAGGAAGGGGGGGGGCGCCTCCTTTCCTTCTCCCTATTTCCTCCTTCCTTCTCCTACTCCTACTACATGGAAAGGGGGGAATCCTACTCCCGGTGGTAGTAGGAATCCCCATGGGGCGCGCCATAGGAAGGCCGGCCCTCCCCCTCCTCCACTCCTTTATATACGGGGGAGGGGGCACCCCATAGACACACAAGTTGATCATTGATCTTTAGCCGTGTGCGGTGCCCCCTCCACCATAATCCACCTCGGTAATATCGTAGCGGTGCTTAGGAGAAGCCTTGTTCCGGTAGCAACATCATCATCGTCATCACGCCGTCGTGCTGACGAAGCTATCCCTCGAAGTTCAACTGGATCATGAGTTCACGGGACGTCACCGAGCTGAATGTGTGCAGATCCCGGAGGTGCCGTATCTTCGGTACTAGATCGGTCGATCGTGAAGACGTACGACTACATCAACCACGTTGTCATAATGCTTCCGCTTACGGTCTACAAGGGTACATAGACGATACTCTCCCCTCTCATTGCTATGCATCATCATGATCTTGCATGTGCGTAGGAATTTTTTTGAAATTACCGCGTTCCCCAACAGTGGCATCCGAGCCAGGTTTATGCGTAGATGTTATATGCACGAGTAGAACACAAAGGAGTTGTGGGCGTGGGTATATACATATTGATTGCCGTCACTAGTTGATTCTTGATTCAACGGTATTGTTGGATGAAGCGGCCCAGACCAACATTACACGTACGCTTACACGAGACTGGTTGTACTAACGTGCTTCGCACACAGGTGGCTAGTGGGTGTCTATTTCTCCAGCTTTAGTTGAATCGGATTCAATGAACATGGTTCTTTCTGAAGATCAAAAAGCAATCACTATACCGCGTTATGGTTTTTGATGCGTAGGTAAGAACGGTTCTTGCTCAGCCCGTAGCAGCCACGTAAAACTTGCAACAACAAAGTAGAGGACGTCTAACTTGTTTTTACAGGGCATGTTGTGATGTGATATGGTCAAGACATGATGCTAAATTTTATTGTATGAGATGATCATGTTTTGTAACACAATTATCGGCACCCCGCAGGAGCCATATGGTTGTCGCTTTATTGTATGAAATGCAATCACCATGTAATTTCTTTACTTTATCACTAAGCGGTAGCGATAGTCGTAGAAGTAATAGTTGGCGAGACGACAACAATGCTTCGATGGAGATCAAGGTGTCAAGCCGGTGACGATGGTGATCATGACGGTGCTTTGGAGATGGAGATCAAAGGCACAAGATGATGATGGCCATATAATATCACTTATATTGATTGCATGTGATGTTTATCCTTTATGCATCTTATTTTTCTTAGTTCGACGGTAGCATTATAAGATGATCTCTCACTAAACTTCAAGGCATAAGTGTTCTCCCTGAGTATGCACTGTTGCTACAGTTCGTCGTGCCGAGACACCACGTGATGACCGGGTGTGATAAGCTCTATGTTCACATATAATGGGTGCAAGCCAGTTTTGCACACGCGGAATACTCGGGTTAAACTTGACGAGCCTAGCATATGCAGATATGGCCTCGGAACACTAGAGACTGAAAGGTCGAGCGTGAATCATATAGTAGATATGATCAACATAGTGATGTTCACCATTGAAAACTACTCCATCTCACGTGATGATCGGACATGGTTTAATTGATTTTGATCACGTGATCATTTAGATGACTAGAGGGATGTCTATCTAAGTGGGAGTTCTGAAGTAATATGATTAATTGAACTTTAATTTATCATCAACTTAGTCCCGATAGTATGTGCATATCTATGTTGTATATCAATGCTCGCGTATAGCTTCCTCGTTTTATTTATGATATGTTCCTAGAGAAAACTATGTTGAAAGATGTTAGTAGCAATGATGCGGACTAGCTCCATAATCTAAGGATTATCCTCATTGCTACACAGAAGAATTGTGTGCTTAATGCACCGCTAGGTGATGGACCTTTTGCAGGAGCAGATGCAAACGTTATGAACATTTGGTAAAGATCGGTATGATGACTGCTTGATAGTTTAGTGCACCATGCTTTATGGCTTAGAACCAGGACTTCAAAAACATTTTGAACTCCACATAACATATAAGATGTTCTAAGAGTTGAAATTGGTATTTCATACTCATTTCCGTGTCGAGAGGTATGAGACCTCTAACAAGTACTTTGCCTACAAGATGGACGAGAATAGCTCAACTAGTGAGCATGTGCTTAGATTGTTTGAGTACTACAATCGCTTGAATAAAGTGGGAGTTAATCTTCCAGACAAAAAGGTGATTGATAGAGTTCTCTAGTCAATATCACCAAGTTACCGGAACTTCATGATGAACTATAATACGCAAGGGATGACCAAAACAATTCCCTAGCTCTTCGTGATGCTGAAATCGATGAATCTAGAAATCGAGAAAAGCATCAAACGTTGATGGTTGACAAAACCACTAGTTTCAAGTAAAAGGGCAAGTGAAAGAAAGGGAACTTCAAGAATAATGGCAAGCAAGTTGCCACTCCCATGAAGAAGCCCAAAGCTAGACCCAAGCCTGAAACTGAGTGCTTCTACTGCAAAGGAAATGGCCACTGGAAGTGGAACCAAAGGAAATATGCCCTAGAGGCAATGATAAAGTTATTATTTATTTCCTTATATCATGATAAATGTTTATTATTCATGCTAGAATTGTATTAACCGGAAACATAATACATGCGTGAATACATAGACAAACAGAGTGTCACTAGTATGCCTCTACTTGACTAGTTCATTGATTAAATATGGTTACGTTTCCTAACCATAGACATGAGTTTTCATTTGATTAACGGGGTCACATCATTAGGAGAATGATGTGATTTACTTGACCCATTCGATTAGCTTAGCACTTGATCGTTTAGTTTGTTGCTATTCCTTTCTTCATAACTTATACATGTTCCTATGACTATGAGATTATGCAACTCCTGTTTACCGGAGGAACACTTTGTGTGCTACCAAACGTCACAACGTAACTGGGTGATTATAAAGGTGCTCTATAGGTGTCTCCGAAGGTACTTGTTGGGTTGGCGTATTTCGAGATTAGGATTTGTCACTCCGATTGTCAGAGAGGTATCTCTGGGACCTCTCGGTAATGCACATCACTCAAGCCATGCAAGCATTGCAACTAATAAGTTAGTTGTGGGATGATGTATTACAGAACGAGTAAAGAGACTTGCCAGTAACGAGATTGAACTAGGTATTAACATACCGACAATCGAATCTCGGGCAAGTAACATACCGATGACAAAGGGAACAACGTATGTTGTTATGCGGTCTGACCGATAAAGATCTTCCTAGAAAATGTAGGAGCCAATATGAGCATCGAGGTTCTGCTATTGGTTATTGACCTGAGACGTGTCTTGGTCATGTCTACCTAGTTCTCGAACCCGTAGGGTCCGCACGCTTAAAGTTCGGTAACGATCGTAATTAGGGTTTTTATGTTTTGATGTACCGAAGGTTGTTCGGAGTCCCGGATGTGATCACGGACATGACGAGGAGTCTCGAAATGGTCGAGACATAAAGATTGATATATTGGAAGCCTATATTTGGATATCGGAAACGTTCCGGGTGAAATCGGGATTTTACCGGAGTATCGGGGGGTTACCGGAACTCCCCGGGGGGTTATTGGGCCTACATGGGCCATAATGGTGAAGAGGAGGGCCGGCCAGGGCAGGCCGCGCGCCCCCTCCCCCCTAGTCCGAATAGGACAAGGGGGGCGGCGCCCCCCTTTCCTCTTTCTCCCTTCCCCTTCCTTTTCCAAGAAGGCAAGCGGGGGGAGTCCTACTCCCGATGGGAGTAGGAATCCTCCAGGCGCACCCCTAGGGCCGGCCGCACCTCCCCCTCTCCCTCCTTTATATACGGGGCAAGGGGGCACCCCATGACACACAAGTTGATCTTCGTGATCGTTCCTTAGCTGTGTGCGGTGCCCCCTTCCACCATATTCCACCTCGGTCATATCGTAGCGGTGCTTAGGCGAAGCCCTACGTCGGTAGAACATCATCACCGTCATCACGCCGTCGTGTTGACGAAACTCTCCCTCAATGTTTTGCTGGATCGAAGCTCGAGGGACGTCACCGAGTTGAACGTGTGCAGAACTCGGAGGTGCCGTATGTTCGGTACTTGGATCGGTCGGATCGGGAAGACATACGACAACTTCCTCTACGTTGTGTCAACGCTTCCATTTCCGGTCTACGAGGGTACGTAGACAACACTCTCCCCTCTCGTTGCTATGCATCACCATGATCTTGCGTGTGCATAGGAAATTTTTTGAAATCACTACGTTCCCCAACAGTGGCATCCGAGCCTAGGTTTTTTACGTTGATGTTGTGCACAAGTAGAACTCAAGTGAGTTGTGAGCGATATAAGTCATACTGCTTACCAGCATGTCATACTTTGGTTCGGCGGTATTGTTGGATGAAGTGGCCCAGACGGACATTACGCATACGCTTACACGAGACTGGTTCTACCGACGTGCTTTGCAGACAGGTGGCTGGCGGGTGTCAGTTTCTCCAACTTTAGTTGAACCAAGTGTGGCTACGCCCGGTCCTTGCGAAGGTTAAAACAACACCAACTTGACAAACTATCATTGTCGTTTTGATGCGTAGGTAATAACGGTTCTTGCTAAGCCCGTAGCAGCCACGTAAAACTTGCAACAACAAAGTAGAGAATGTATAACTTGTTTTTGCAGGGAATGTTGTCATGTGATATGGTCAAGACATGATGCTAAATTTTATTGTATGAGATGATCATGTTTTGTAACCGAGTTATCGGCAACTGGCAGGAGCCATATGGTTGTCGCTTTATTGTATGCAATGCAATTGCACTGTAATGCTTTACTTTATCACTAAGCGGTAGCGATAGTCGTGGAAGCATAAGATTGGCGAGATGACAATGATGCTACGATGGTGATCAAGGTGTCACGCCGGTGACGATGGTGATCATGACGGTGCTTCGGAGATGGAGATCACAAGCACAAGATGATGATGGCCATATCATATCACTTATATTGATTGCATGTAATGTTTATCTTTTATGCATCTTATCTTGCTTTGATTGACGGTAGCATTATAAGATGATCTCTCACTAAATTTCAAGATAAAAGTGTTCTAGTATGCACCGTTGCCCAAGTTCGTCGTGCCCAGACACCACGTGATGATCGGGTGTGATAAGCTCTACGTCCATCTACAACGGGTGCAAGCTAGTTTTGCACACGTAGAATACTCAGGTTAAACTTGACGAGCCTAGCATATGCAGATATGGCCTCGGAACACTGAGACTGAAAGGTCGAGCATGAATCATATAGTAGATATGATCAGCATAGTGATGTTCACCATTGAAAACTACTCCATTTCACGTGATGATCAGTTATGGTTTAGTTGATTTGGATCACGTGATCACTTAGAAGATTAGAGGGATGTCTTTCTAAGTGGGAGTTCTTAAGTAATATGATTAATTGAACTTAAATTTATCATGAACTTAGTCCTGGTAGTATTAGCATATCTATGTTGTAGATCAATAGCTCGCGTTTAGCTCCCCTGTTTTATTTTTGATATGTTCCTAGAGAAAACTAAGTTGAAAGATGTTAGTAGCAATGATGCGGATTGGATCCGTGATCTGAGGTTTATCCTCATTGCTGCACAGAAGAATTATGTCCTTAATGCACCGCTAGGTGACAAACCTATTGCAGGAGCAGATGCAGATGTTATGAACATTTGGCTAGCTCAATATGATGACTACTTGATAGTTTAGTGCACCATTCTTAAATGGCTTAGAATCGGGACTTCAAAGACGTTTTGAATGTCATGGACCATATGAGATGTTCCAGGAATTGAAGTTAATATTTCAAGCAAATACCCGAGTTGAGAGATATGAAGTCTCCAACAAGTTCTATAGCTAAAAGATGGAGGAGAATAGCTCAAGCAGTGAGCATGTGCTCAGATTGTGTGCGTACTACAATCACTTGAATCAAGTGGGAGTTAATCTTCCAGATAAAATAGTGATTGACAGAATTCTCTAGTCACCATCACCAAGTTAGTAGAACTTCGTGATGAACTATGATATGCAAGGGATAACGGAAACGATTCCCAAGCTCTTCGTAATGAAATCGACGAAGGTAGAAATCAAGAAAAATATCAAGTGTTGATGGTAGACAAGACCACTAGTTTCAAGAAAAGGGGAAAGGGAAGAAGGGGGACTTCAAGAAGAACGAAAAGCAAGTTGCTGCTCAAGTGAAGAAGCCCAAGTCTAGTCCTAAGCCTGAGACTAAGTGCTTCTACTACAAAGGGACTGGTCACTGGAAGCGGAACTGCCCCAAGTATTTGGCGGATAAGAAGGATGGCAAAGTGAACAAAGCTATATTTGATATACAGATTATTGATGTGTATTTTACTAGTGTTCGTAGCAAACCCTCGGTATTTGATACTGGTTCAGTTGCTAAGAGTAGTAACTCGAAACGGGAGTTGCATAATGAACATAGACTAGTTAAGGGTGAAGTGACGATGTGTGTTGGAAGTAGTTCCAAGATTGATATGATCATAATTGCACACTCCCTATATTTTTGGGATTAGTGTTGAACCTAAATAAGTGTTATTTGGTGTTTGCATTGAGCATGAATATGATTTGATTATTTTTATTGCAATACGGTTATTCATTTAAGTAGGAGAATAAATTGTTGTTCGGTTTACATGAATAAAACCTTATATGGTTACACACCCAATGAAAATGGTTCGTTGGATCTCGATCGTAGTGATACACATATTCATAATATTGAAACCAAAAGATGCAAAGTTAATAATGATGGTGCAACTTATTTGTGGCACTGCCGTTTAGGTCATATTGGTTTAAAGCGCATGAAGAAAATCCAAGCTGATGGGCTTTTGGAATCACTTGATTATGAATCAGTTGATGCTTGCGAACCATTCCTCATGGGCAAGATGACTAAGACTCCGTTCTCTGGAACAATGGAGCGAGCAACAGATTTGTTGGAAATCATACATACTAATGTATGTGGTCCGATGAATATTGAGGCTCGTGGCAGGTATCATTATTTTCTGATCTTCACAGAGGATTTGAGCAGATATGAGTATATCTACTTGATGAAACACAAGTCTGAAACATTTGAAAAGTTCAAAGAATTTCAGAGTGAAGTGGAGAATCATTGTAACAAAAATAAAAGTTTCTACGATATGATCGCAGAAGTAAAATATTTGAGTTATGAGTTTGGCCTTCAGTTAAAAACAATGTGAAATAGTTTCACTACTCACGGCACCTGGAACACCACAGTGTAATGGTGTGTCCGAACGTCATAACCACACTTTATTAGATATGGTGCGATCTATGATGTCTCTTACCGATCTACCACTATCGTTTTGGGGTTATGCATTAGAGACAGCTACATTCACGTTAAATAGGGCACCATCTAAATCTGTTGAGATGACACTGTATGAACTATGGTTTGGAAAGAAACCTAAGTTGTCGTTTCTTAAAGTTTGAGGTTGCAATGCTTATGTGAAAAAGTTTCAACCTGATAAGCTCAAACCCAAATCGGAGAAGTGCGGCTTCATAGGATACCCAAAAGAAAATGTTGGGTAGCCTTCTATCACAGATCCGAAGGCAAGATATTCGTTGCTGAGAATGGATCCTTTCTAGAGAAGGAGTTTCTCTCGAAAGAAGTGAGTGGGAGGAAAGTAGAACTTGATGAGGTAACTGTACCTGCTCCCTTATTGGAAAGTAGTTCATCACATAAATATGTTCCTGTGACTACTACACCAATTAGTGAGGAAGCTAATGATGATGATCATGTAACTTCAGATCAAGTTACTACCGAACCTCGTAGGTAAATCAGAGTGAGATCCGCACCAGAGTGGTACGGTAATGCTGTCCTGGAGGTCATGTTACTTGACCATGATGAGCCTACGAACTATGAGGAAGCGATGATGAGCCCAGATTCCGCGAAATGGCTTGAGGCCATGAAATATGAGATGAGATCCATGTATGAGAACAAAGTATGGACTTTGATTGACTTGCCCATTGATCAGCGAGCCATTGAGATTAAATGGATCTTCAAGAGGAAGGCGGACGCTGATAGTAGTGTTACCATCTACAAAGCTAGAATTGTCGCATAAAGGTTTTCGACAAGTTCAAGGTGTTGACTACGATGAGAGTTTCTCACTCGTATCTATGCTTAAGTCTGTCCGAATCATGTTAGCAATTGCCGCATTTTATGAAATCTGGCAAATGGATAAACAAAACTGCATTCTTTAATGGATTTATGAAAGAAGAGTTGTATATGATGCAACTAGAAGGTTTTGTCAATCCTAAAGGTACTAACAAAATATGCAAGCTCTAGCGATCCATCTATGGACTGGTGCAAGCATCTCGGAGTTGGAATATACGCTTTGATAAGTTGATCAAAGCATATAGTTTTATACAGACTTGCGGTGAAGCCTGTATTTACAAGAAAGTGAGTGAGAGCACTACATCATTTCTGATAAGTATATGTGTATGACACATTGTTGATCGGAAATAATGTAGAATTATTCTGCAAAGCATAAAGGAGTGTTTGAAAGGAGCTTTTCAAAGAAAGACCTCGGTGAAGCTGCTTACATATTGAGCATCAAGATCTATAGAGATAGATCAAGACGCTTGATAAGTCTTCAATGAGTACATACCTTGACAAGTTTTTGAAGTCGTTCAAAATGGAACAGTCAAAGAAAGAGTTCTTGCCTGTGTTACAAGGTGTGAAATTGAGTAAGACTCAAAGCCCGACCACGGCAGAAGATAGAGAGAGAATGAAAGTCATTCCCTATGCCTCAGCCATAGGTTCTATAAAGTATGCCATGCTGTGTACCAGACCTATTGTATACCCTGCCCTGAGTTTGGCAAGGGAGTACAATAGTGATATAGGAGTAGATCACTGGACATTGGTCAAAATTATCCTTAGTGGAATAAGGATATGTTTCTCGATTATGGAGGTAACAAAAGGTTCGTCGTAAAGCGTTACGTCGATGCAAGTTTTGACACTAATCCAGATGACTCTAAGTCTCAATCTGGATACATATTGAAAGTGGAAGCAATTAGCTAGAGTAGCTCCGTGCAAAGCATTGTTGACATAGAAATTTGCAAAATACGTACGGATCTGAATATGGCAGACCCGTTGACTAAACTTCTCTCACAAGCAAAACATGATCACACCTTAGTACTCTTTGGGTGTTAATCACATAGCGATGTGAACTAGATTATTGACTCTAGTAAACCCTTTGGGTGTTGGTCACATGTCGATGTGAACTATGGGTGTTAATCACATGGTGATGTGAACTATTGGTATTAAGTCACATGGTGATGTGAACTAGATTATTGACTCTAGTATAAGTGGGAGACTGAAGGAAATATGCCCTGGAGGCAATGATAAAGTTATTATTTATTTCCTTATATCATCATAAATGTTTATTATTCATGCTAGAAGTGTATTAACCAGAAACATAATACATGTGTGAATACATAGACAAACAGAGTGTCACTAGTATGCCTCTACTTGACTAGCTCGTTGATCAAAGATGGTTATGTTTCCTAACCATAGACATGAGTTGTCATTTGATTAACGGGATCACATCATTAGGAGAATGATGTGATTGACTTGACCCATTCCATTAGCTTAGCACTTGATCGTTTAGTTTGTTGCTATTGCTTTCTTCATAACTTATACATGTTCCTATGACTATGAGATTATGCAACTCCCGTTTACCGGAGGAACACTTTGTGTGCTACCAAACGTCACAACGTAACTAGGTGATTATAAAGGTGCTCTACAGGTGTCTCCGAAGGTACTTGTTGGGTTGGCGTACTTCAAGATTAGGATTTGTCACTCCGATTGTCGGAGAGGTATCTCTGGGCCCTCTCGGTAATGCACCTCACTCAAGCCTTGCAAGCATTGCAACTAATAAGTTAGTTGCGGGATGATGTATTACGGAACGAGTAAAGAGACTTGCCGGTAACGAGATTGAACTAGGTATTAAGATACCGACGATCGAATCTCGGGCAAGTAACATACCGATGACAAAGGGAACAACGTATGTTGTTATGCGGTCTGACCGATAAAGATCTTCATAGAATATGTAGGAGCCAATATGAGCATCCAGGTTCCGCTATTGGTTATTGACCGGAGATGTGTCTCGATCATGTCTACATAGTTCTCGAACCCGTAGGGTCCGCACGCATAAAGTTCGGTGATGATCGTTGAGGGAGTCCTGGATTAGGGGGTGTCCGGATGGCCGGACTATACCTTCAGCCGGACTCCTAGACTATGAAGATACAAGATTGAAGACTTCGTCCCATGTCCGGGAGGGACTTTCCTTGGCGTGGAAGGCAAGCTTGGCGATACGGATATGTAGATCTCCTACCATTGTAACCGACTCTATGTAACCCTAACTCTATCTGGTGTCTATATAAACCGGAGGGTTTTAGTCTGTAGGACAACACATTCATACACAACAATCATACCATAGGCTAGCTTCTAGGGTTTAGCCTCTCTGATCTTGCGGTAGATCTACTCTTGTACTACCCATATCATCAATATTAATCAAGCAGGACGTAGGGTTTTACCTCCATCAAGAGGGCCCGAACCTGGGTAAAACTTCGTGTCCCTTGCCTCCTGTTACCATCCGTCCTAGGCGCACAGTTTGGGACCCCCTACCCAAGATCCACCGGTTTTGACACCGACATTGGTGCTTTCATTGAGAGTTCCTCTGTGTCGTCGCCGTCAGGCTCGATGGCTCCTACGATCATCAATAGCGATGCAGTCCAGAGTGAGACCTTCCTCCCCGGACAGATCTTCGTCTTCGGCAGCTTCGCACTGCGGGCCAATTCACTTGGCCATCTGGAGCAGATCGAAAGCTACGCCCCTGGCCGTCAAGTCAGATTTGGAAGTTTAAACTACACGGCTGACATTTGCGGGGACTTGATATTCGACGGATTTGAGCCACTGCCGAGCGCGCCCCACTGTCACGACGAGCATGATCTGGCTCTGCCACCGAACAGTGCCCTGAAGGCCGCACCCGCATCGGTTTTGACCTTTAATTCGGAGCCAACCGCGCCGATCAAGGATGGGCGGTTGGACACTGCCTCGGGGGCTGCGATCCCAACGACGATCGAGCTGAACACCAGCCCCGCACTCCGCGAGACTCGTGACTCCAAGAAGCCGGACTCCTCTCCAGACTCCGAACCCTCCGCGCCCCTGCCGATCGAATTCGATTGGGCGCCGATCATGGAGTTTACTGCCGCGGACATCTTTCAGCACTCGCCTTTCGGTGATATTCTGAAGACACTCAAGTCTCTCTCTTTATCAGGAGAGCCCTGGCCGGGCTACGGTCAGCAAGGTTGGGGTACGGACGATCAAAAAATTCAAATCCCACCCACCACCCACTTTGTAGCCACTGTCGACGATTTAACCGACATGCTCGACTTCGACTCCGAAGACATCGACGGTATGGACGCCGATGAAGGAGACGATGAAGAACCAGTGCCTATTAGGCCCTGGAAACCCACCTCGTCATATGACATATACATGGTGGACACCCAAGAGAAGGAGATGGTGATGGAACAACGGAGGATGACCCCTCCAAGAAACAGCCTAAGCGCCGGTGTCAGCAGCGCCGATCAAAATCCCGCCAAAACAAATACGGTGATTCCAGCACGGGAGATAATAATACTCCAGAGAGTGCCGAAGAAAACCCCCTCTAGCAAGATTTAGCACAGGAGGATGGAGAAGCCAGCCCTCATGAGAGAGCGGCACACAGAGAGGTCGAGGACGATAATTATATGCCTCCCTCCGAAGATGAGGCAAGCCTCGACGACGACGAATTTGTCATGCCAGAGGATCCCGTCGAGCAAGAGCGTTTTCAACGCAGGCTTATGGCCACGGCAAAAAGCCTCAAGAAAAAACAGCAACAACTTAGAGCTGATCAAGACTTGCTAGTCGACAGATGGACTGAAGTCCTTGCGGCCGAAGAGCATAAACTCAAGCGCCACTCCAAGAGCTACCCAAAGCACAGGTTGCTACCCCGAATAGAGGAGGAAGCACTTAAACCTGCATCACCTGCACTCGATACGGCCGATCGGCCACCTCGTGGCCGCGACAGAGAGGCCTCTCGGCCCTCCACTCAAGCCGCACCCCGTACCAAGGCACGGGAAAATGCGTCGGACCTGCGAGATATGTTGGAGGACAAGGCAAGGCAAACAAGATCGATCTACGGATCGTGTGGGCGCCCCACGACTCGAGACGGTAACCGTCATGCCGGCCACAAATTCGGCAGGGCCGAACACAGTAGACAAAGCTCATTGGAGCTACGTCGTGATATAGCCCAGTACAGAGGCGCCGCACACCCACTATGCTTCACAGACGAAATAATGGATCATCAAATCCCCGAGGGTTTCAAACCCGTGAACATCGAATCATATGATGGCACAACAGATCCTGCGGTATGGATCGAGGATTATCTCCTTCATATCCACATGGCCCGCGGCGATGATTTCCACGCCATCAAATACCTCCCACTCAAACTTAAAGGACCAGCTCGGCATTGGCTTAACAGCTTGCCAACAGGATCAATCAGTTGTTGGGAGGACCTGGAAGCCGCATTCCTCGACAATTTCCAGGGCACTTATGTGCGACCCCCAAACGCCGATGACCTAAGTCATGTAATTCAGCAGCCAGAGGAATCGGCCAGGCAATTCTGGACACGGTTCCTAACAAAGAAAAATCAAATAGTCGACTGTCCGGACACTGAGGCCCTAGCAGCCTTCAAGCACAATATCCATGACGAGTGGCTTGCCCGGCACCTTGGACAAGAAAAGCCGAAATATATGGCAGCACTCACGACACTCTTGACCCGCTTTTGCGCGGGAGAAGACAGCTGGCTTGCTCGTAGCAACAACATGACCAAGAACCCTGGTAATTCGGATACCAGGGATAGTAGTGGCAGGTCGCATCGCAACAAGCAGAAGCGCCGCATTAACGGCGACAACGCTGAGGATATGGCAGTTAATGCCGGATTCAGAGGCTATAAATCTGGTTAGCGGAAAAAGCCATTCAAAAGAAATCCTAGGGGCCCGTCCAGTTTGGACCGAATACTCGACCACTTGTGCCAGATACACGGCACCCCCAAAAAGCCGTCCAATCACACCAACAGGGATTGTTGGGTGTTCAAGCAGGTAGGCAAGTTAAATGCCGAAAATACAGACAACGGGCTGCATAGCGATGACGATGAGGAGCCCTGGCCACCGAACAACAGTGGACAGAAGGGTTTTCCCCCACAAGTGCAGACGGTGAACATGATATACGCAACCCACATCCCCAAGAGGGAGCGGAAGCGCGCGTTAAGGGACGTATACGCGATAGAGCCAGTCGCCCCAAAGTTCAACCCATGGTCCTCCTGCCCGATCACCTTTGATCGAAGGGACCATCCCACTAGCATCCGTCATGGCGGATTCGCCGCATTGGTTCTAGACCCAATTATTGACGGATTTCATCTCACTAGAGTCCTTATGGACGGCGGCAGCAGCCTGAACCTGCTTTACCAGGATAAAGTGCGGAAAATGGGCATACATCCCTCGAGGATTAAGCCCACCAAAACGACCTTTTAAGGCGTAATACCAGGTGTAAAGGCCAACTGTACAGGCTCAGTCACACTTGAAGTGGTCTTTAGATCTCCGGATAATTTCCGAAGCGAGGAGTTAATCTTCGACATAGTCCCATTCCGCAGTGGCTATCACGCACTGCTCGGGCGAACCGCATTCGCCAAGTTCAATGCAGTACCGCACTACGCATACCTTAAGCTCAAAATGCCAGGCCCTCGAGGAGTAATTACGGTCAATGGAAACACCGAACGCTCCCTCCGAACGGAGGAGCACACGGCGGCCCTTGCAGCGGAAGTACAAAGCAGCCTCTCCAGGCAGTTCTCCAGTCCGGCCATTAAACGACCGGACACCGTCAAGCGTGCCCGGAGTAACCTACAACAAGACCGCCCGGCACGATCCGAGCAGGCGTAGCAATGCGGCCCCAACCCCAGCCCTCGCAAAAAGGCGACGCTAGTGCTTCGCGTACATAACTACGCTCTAGAAATACCATGGGTACAAGGGGAAGGGCACCATCATGGCACGCTCGAAACACGGCTTAAACCGCACCAGGGGCTGCCGATTTTTTAATTTCCTCTTACTTTCAGGACTCCATTCTTCGGAAGGCCTGTTCGGCAGTTCAATTGCCGCACAAACGATGCAAGAACCAGGGAAGCAGGCAAGCCACGCCGCATTACGGAACTCCTAGGTGGTCTCTATCACGAGCAGTATACCTGTTTCGCATACCATTCCGCAGCCTGCCCCTGGAACGGACATGTTAAATAGTCCAACCTTTTGCTTATCGCATTATTTGTATCATTCTGCTTTGATCGCAGCCCTTTTTAATAAACAATGCATAGCTTCTGTCTATTTTTGCATTACTCTTTTTTTACAAATATATGTTCCTTAACGACATGTTGCACCCGTACACTTTGGTACGGCCAAAATACGCCAGGGGCTTTAGTACCCCTCAATATGGTTTGAGAAGTCCGAACACTTTAACAAGTGCGGCACCCCGAACTTATAGCATTATATGCATCGGCTCTGAATCATGTCTTCGGTCAATAGTTGGGTTTGCCCGGCTCCTATGTTTTAGTGCCTTACGTTCCGCTATATCGGCTAAGGTAGCACTAGGAGAACCACTGCGATTGTGCCCTAGTTGAGCTGGGTCGAGCACCTCAGTGGAGAAAGCTAAAACTGGCTGTCATGATGAAGCGAGAGCTGGTCGCTGTTTGAGAGGTTTTTCGAGTCCCTAAAGACTTATGCCGCTTAGAGCGAGGAGTCGGCTCTGTCCGGCCAAGGCATGGATAGCGCCCCGAACTCGGTCTTCCGAATACCAGGGGCTTTGCCGAAATTTAAAATTATAGAATTCTATGGCTAAGTGAGAGTGTTCATGCATTATAGTCCGATTGCCTTGTTCATTGGGCTGAGCGCGTCCCTCGAAGGACCCAAACATGGGAAAAAGAGCGCTCAGGTTTATCCCCGAACACCCCAGCACTAGCGGCACGGGGGCGGAAGCCGACGACTTGCCATCTCTCAAAATTGATAAACAGCTGCACAGAAGGTAATATTTTAAATTCCAACAGCATTTCTTAGCGCATATGAATAAGTTTTCAGCGCACAGGACAAAACGAGCAAGTTTCACTCAAAAATTACATCCCTAGAACACTCATCCGCCACAAGGCAGGCACCCTTCAGAACATCCTTATAATAATTCTTGGGCTTGCGATGCTCTTTCCTCGGCGGTGGCCCATCCTTCACAAGCTTCTCAGCGTCCAGCTTGCCCCAGTGCACCTTAGCACGGGCAAGGGCCCTACGGGCACCTTCAATGCAGACGGAGCGCTTGATGACTTCGAGCCTTGGACAGGCCTCCACCAGCCGCCGCACCAGCCCGAAATAGCTCCCATGCAAAGCTTCTCCAGGCCACAGCCAAACTATGAGGCCCTTCATGGCCTATTCGGCCGCCTTGTGGAGCTCGACCAGTTGCTTCAGCTGGTCGCTCAGGGGCACGTGGTGTCCGGCCTTAGCATACTGAGACCAGAACACCTTCTCTATCGAGATGCCCTCCTCGGCTCAATAGAATGCGGCGGCATCGGACACACTCCGGGGAAGATCTGTGAACGCTCCTGGAGAGCTCCGGATTCGGGTAAGTAACAAGTAACTCACATTTATGTGTTTGCTTTGCATAAAGAATGCCTTACCTGCCGCTATCTTCTTCACCTCATCCAACTCCTGGAGGGCCTTCTGGGATTCAGCCTTGGCAGACTTGGCATTTTCAATAGCCACCGCGAGCTCGGACGCTCGCGTCTTTGAGTCAAGCTCCAAACTCTCATGTTTTTTCATGAGAGCCTGGAGCTCTTGCCGCACCTTGCCAACCTCAGCCTCATACTTCTCCCGCTCGGTGTGCTCCGTGGCCGCCGTCTTCTCGGCCTCGAGCAGCGCTTGCTTAAGGGTCGCCACCTCAGACGTGGCCCCTACCATAGACATGATAATCCTATCATTTTTTGCAATTGCACCTTTTTATATATATTTAAACAAGGTATTTCTTACCTCACTACTAGGGAAAAGGCTAGCAGCAGCGTGGGTTTTAGACCTATCAGTAGCGTAGGGTGGTGCGCTACTAATAAGGCGCTACAGCTAACGAATAGCAGTAGCGTTCCTCCACCCACGCTACGACTAAATCGACTTAGTAGCAGCGAGTTCCAGGAGGAGCGCTGCTGGTAATTAGTAGTAGCGCTTCTCTCTGCCCGCGCTGCTACTATTATTTCATATTTTATTTCTTTTTTATTTCATGTTGTATTCGTACACCTTTACACAAATTTTCATCCAACAGGAATTTACAAATTGTTTTTACATCATAATGAGTTATTACATCACAGAGTGAAAGAACCGTGTGGACTAGTTTCAAGTGGACGGACATCCACTTGAAACTAATCCGCGGTTCTTTCACCCAATGATATAATAAATATCATCATCATCATCATATCATTAACAACTTATCATCATCATCATATCATTGGTCACTAGTTGTAATCACAAGTACTTCTCACATCTTCAACTCTAACACATTGTATCACATAATAAACATATTGTACCTCATAGGACCTACTACATTCTCTTAGGACCTACTATATTCTCTAAGGTAAAATAGCAAAAAACAAGATAGCCCCTCGCTCTCCATTATGGAGAATGCAGATTATCCTGTCTCCAATTCTTGCCTTTCGCTTAATGTTGCTTCCAAGAACCTCCTTACGAATGTCCAAACATTTTTTCCACTCTTTGATTAGCATGTGTTCACCGGTTTCAGAAATTTGATATGCACAGGTGAGATCCGTAGGATGACCTGGCTGTAGGTTCAGAACTTCAAGGCGACCATTGTAATACATCAGATGAGGCACACAATCCATCAGGATTTTCTGTTGAAAAACATAGTAATAACTTCGTAGTTAGCAATGATGTACTAGTTTTAGAAGTATGCAAAAGATGCACGGATGTCGTAATAGTAAAATATCTTACCAGGGTATCTCCATAGAAGTTATCATGGTTCAACACGTGCACTAGTGGCACGTATTCACCATAATTTGGAGGAGTTCGATAATAGGTATTGTAATTCTCAAAAAAAGTACAATAAGCAATCAGATGATTTTTCTCCTTATAAGTTAATTCGGAGCCATCAGTGTGGTGGGTTTTGTCTACCATCTTCTGCACATTCTTTGAAGATTCAAAATAAGCTGTCAATGGAAATAAGCTATCAAATATTTTGAAATAAACAATATAAATTAGTTAATAACTATGTTTGAGAAACTCACATTGCGGTAGAATCGGAAGCGTATCAACAAGGACCCAAATGTCCATATTGTCTTGCTCGATGTCAGGATCACCAAGATCCATGCTGACAATCATAACCTCATAAAAACCAGACATTTTGCAAAGTGCTTCCCAATTTTGGCAACCAAAATGGGTTACGCTCTGAGAATTGTACAGATTTACTTCAAAATCGATATCATGATGGGTCCTTAGGTTTATTTTCTTTGTTTGAAAATTTTCATGGTCTTCAAAACCCATCCTCTCTAAGACATAGCGTCTTGCATGGCATGGGATAAGCTAGTCGAATTGTAAAATATGAAAATTAGACGTTGAAATAGATGAAGTCATGCTTAATTACGAAAAAAACACATGTCATTGTTGCGTACCGTTTCAACATCGAAGGTCTCCTCGAGCTTAATGCTGAAGCGCCGATCTTCATCCAGCTGAACGAACCTGTCGCACATACCTCGATCATCGTGGCACCAACTGCACTCCCTCGGGAGACTGTCGTCGTCCGAGTACGACATTTCCTATGTTCATAATTCAAAGATTAAACTTGTACATATTCTAGCACAAGTCATGCCAGAATTCACGGAAAAATCCGGCATGACCTTTGCTAAAAAATGACATACCGAGCGCCTGAAATTTGCCGGAATGGAAATTAATCAACACTCCGGCAAAACATAGGCCACTCGGAGGTGTAACCAAAACATGAAATAATTGCTTAAACTAAAAAATAACACCAAATATGGCATGTTCAACTAGTTCTATTAATTCAACTAGTTCTATTAATTCAACTAGTTCTTACTAAATATAAACTTAGTATAAAAAGAAAAAAACTAGTTCTTTCTAAAAATGAAGTAGTTCAACTAGTTATTAATTTACTTACTACACTAGTTCAACTAAAACTTAACTAGTTCAACTAAAACTAAACTAGTTCTACTAATTCAACTAGTTCTTACTAAATATAAACTTACTATAAATAGAAAGAAACTAGCACATCTACTACTACTAATTAACATCTAACTACTACATCTACTACTAATTAACATGTACTACTGCTAATTATACAACTAGTTTACC